>NC_073303.1:729251-794071 GCF_027595985.1 Sorex araneus
AGGGGGTCTGCGTGTGAGGGGCTCTGCGTGTGAGGGGCTCTGCGTGTGAGGGGGTCTGCGTGTGAGGGGGTCTGTGTGTGAGGGAATCTGTGTGTGAGGGGGTCTGCGTGTGAGGGGCTCTGCGTGTGAGGGGGTCTGCGTGTGAGGGGCTCTGCGTGTGAGGGGCTCTGCGTGTGAGGGGGTCTGCGTGTGAGGGGTCTGTGTGTGAGGGAATCTGTGTGTGAGGGGGTCTGCGTGTGAGGGGCTCTGCGTGTGAGGGGGTCTGCGTGTGAGGGGCTCTGCGTGTGAGGGGCTCTGCGTGTGAGGGGGTCTGCGTGTGAGGGGTCTGTGTGTGAGGGAATCTGTGTGTGAGGGGGTCTGCGTGTGAGGGGTCTGCGTGTGAGGGGCTCTGCGTGTGAGGGGTCTGCGTGTGAGGGGGTCTATGTGTGGTGAGAGGGTCTGTGTGTGAGGGGGTCTGAGTGTGAGGGAATCTGTGTGTGAGGGGGTCTGCGTGTGAGGGGGTCTGTGTGTGGTGAGAGGGTCTGTGTGTGAGGGGGTCTGTGTGTGAGGGGTCTGTGTGTGAGGGGGTCTGCGTGTGAGGGGGTCTGCGTGTGAGGGGGTCTGCGTGTGAGGGGGTCTGCGTGTGAGGGGCTCTGCGTGTGCCCGTGGTTACCTGCCCCAAAGTCACCATTTGTGTTCCACCAGAGTCTGGAGCAGAAACACTTCCTACTCCGTTCTACCTGAGGATGTGACTCAACAGAAATTGCTCTTTTCCTTTCAGAGATGATGAACATTGATGAAACTAGGGGATCTTCAAAGCGTCGCTGTTGAGGAACACGCGTAATGAGTCATGCCCCTGCCGTGCGCCATGAAGTGACGTCTCGTGAAAGTGTCACAGAGCTGGTTCTAGAACGTTCCTCTTGCCTCGATCAGATGCCCCTGCCGGGGAGAGGCTCGCCCGCTTCCTGCCCCCGCTGCAGGGCACACACTCGCTCCCTGGACACTGAGCTCAGGGGGCTCTCCCCGGCCCTGGTCCAGTCTGCTGTCTGGCCGAGTGGTTTCCAGTGAGGATATTCGGATCACCGTCACCACAGGCGACAGTGCCAGGTGTCCGCATTTCTGCAGGACGGACCATGGCCCGTGACTTCCCTGTGTTCCCGTGGGCGGCCTGGGGGCATCTCCACCCCCGTGTTGACCAGTACCTCCTGTGACCTTTGAGGCATGGCCGTTTCAGCGGCCGCGTTTCCCTCTGGCTCAGGAAGCTGAAAGCTCCGTTGAGTGAACGGCCGGTTGCAAGTGACCCCAAGGTCCTAGTGACCCTCACGTCAGAGCTCGGGGTCGTACACGGGGGGAGGCTCAGGCCCTGCCTGTGGTTGGCCCGCGTGGCCCCCCCAATACCAGGGCACAGGGCCTGGCGTCTCCCCCAGGACCACAGGGGTGGCAGGCGTCGTCCCGCCAACCGAAATCCCCCGGGAAGACGGGAGCCGCCTGTCTGGGCTGGACGAGTGTCTGGAGCTCAGGCCGGGCGGGGACCACCCGGCTGTGCTCGTCCCCTCCTGTCCCGCCGAGGCAGGGGCTGCCTGGTGAGAGGGACACTCGGACACACAGCACACGCCCCCCCCCCACAGCCCACCCGGGAGCCCCGTGCGGGGCGTCGGCAAGGACGGAGTCCAGGAGATGTTGGCCTCAGGTCCACAGCCGGTTCCCGCGCCCCAGGGCCCGAGTGTCCAGCCGTCTGGGCATGGCCCGTGCCACCCTCCTCCCCTGCTGGCGGCCACAGCCGAAGGGTTAGGCCTGCAGAGAGCAAGGGGGACACGAGAGGGGCGCGTTCACGCGGGGAGGAGCATGTGCTCAGGCCCACACACCATGTACACACTCTCGTAGGCACACACTCACTCACGCATGCACACACATACGCATGCACACACACACATGTGCACACACACATGCATGTACTCTCATGCACACACACACACTCACACTCATCACTCACGCACATAGTCTCACACATGCACACAACACACTCACACATGTGCACACACACATGCACGTACTCTCATGCACACACACACTCACACTCATCACTCACACGCACATAGCCTCACACATGCACACAACACACTCTCACACACACACTCACACAGGCACACATTCTCACATGCACAGTCTCTCCCACACGCATACACGCTGTTTCACACACACTCACATGCACACACTCACACTCACACACATACACATTCCAAGACACACTCACTTCACACACACACACACATTTCTCTGTCTCTGTCTCTTACACTGTAACACTTGCCCCACTACCCTCACTGGCTACTTTGTTTCTTGTCCAGCTATCCCGCAGCCTCTAGTGGTCCAATGGCTGTCAGGAGACGCTTCCTGCGGCCGTGAGTGCCCCAGGGGGTCTGCCAGGCCCCGGGACTCCGGCGTCTTCCTCGGGCATGTCCCGGCCTGCCGGTCCCCAGCTGCAGCCCGCAGAGGGGCCTCCTCAGACGGTTTCCTGTGGTGCCCTGCCCCCACTCTGCTCATCTGGGGACATCCCTGTCCTGCCATGTCCCCTGGTGTCCTCCTCTGGGCTCTCTGCCCAGCGCGGGCCCAGCCCAGCCCCTGCCTCATAGCCGGCCGGTGGCCACCGGGATGACCCCTGACCAGAGTCTCTCCAGGGAGCAGGGCTGAGGCTTCCCGTGCGGGGCCCCGTGTAGACGAGCAGCGGGGGGACAGCCCGGCAGAGGGACAGCCCGAGGCCCCGGGGAAGGTCAGCCCAGTGAGGGTCAGGCTGCCCCCTCTGCTCTCACCCACGCCAGGACTTGGAGCAGGAGAAGGAAGAGGCGTGGTGAGCACTGCTCAGGAGTCACCCGGGGACCCACCATCTTCCTCAGGAACCTCTGTGGACTCGGCCGCGGGCTGAGACTCTTGTTTTCAGGGAAAAAGTCTCTCCCCTGGGCTCTGATTGCGGCTCCGTTGACCTGAGGCGCTCACCACAGAGAAGTGCTCTTCTGGGGGGTGTCTGGGTCACCCCAGCAGTGCTCAGGGTCACTCCTGGCTCTGTGCTCGGGGTCACTCCCAGCTCTGTGCTCGGGGTCACTCCCGGCTCTGTGCTCAGGGTCACTCCTGGCTCTGTGCTCACAGTGACTCCCGGCTCTGTGCTCACAGTGACTCCCGGCTCTGTGTTCGGGTCTCACTCCTGGCTCTGTGCTCGGGGTCACTCCTGGCTCTGTGCTCACAGTGACTCCCGGCTCTGTGTTCGGGTCTCACTCCTGGCTCTGTGCTCGGGGCTCACTCCCGGCAGTGCTCATGGCAACTCAGGGCCAGGCACATGCAGGGCCTCCCTTCGCCCTGTGCTGTGCCTGGCCCGTGACCGGGGCCTCGGGCCCACAGCAGCAGATTCTCCACAAACCCTCCGGGCCGCCAATGTCCTGCAGGTTGAAGGTCCTTCCAAGGACAGACGCGGGTGACGGGAGCCAACAGCAGCAGCGTCTGGGCTGTGAGATGCCCCCACCCCCCAGCATCGTCCCGGCCCCCGCCCCCAGAGGCCACTGGGAGGTCCCCTCCCCTCCCCTCCCCTCCTCTCCCCTCCCCTCCCCTCCCCTTCACTCCTTCGCTGGTTGCTCCTTCCTCCCCCCTCCCTCCCCCCGTGCCGCATGCCTGGCGAGAGGCCGCCTTGTCCACGCTGAGCTGCCGTGCGCCGTGGACGCCCCCAGAGGCCAGCGACCACGTGCTCGGGGCCCAGGGCGGGACGCTGGGGCTCTCCGGGGCAGGAGCTGCCGTGCTCGTGGCCCCTGTGCCCGGGGACGGGACCTGCTGTCCCTCTCACTGGCCTCCGGCGCCTGCTGGGAGGGGCCCGTCTCTGCTCAGAGACGGGCCCCTCAGTGGGGTCAGACAGGCAGCCCCGACACCCCAGCCTCGGCCGTGCCGCGGCCTGCGCCTTCAGCAGGCTGCCCAGGGTCCCGGGGCGGGCTGGCGCGGGTGGCAGGGCCCAGCCAGGCGAATTTCCCGAGGACTGGAATGACTCCGTCCCCTCCGTTGATGGCTCCCTGCACGAGGAATGTCTCTCTGCATTATTTAAATAGCACATAATTAAGCACCAGGGCCCTGTGTTGCTCGTACCCTGAGCACCGCCGGTGAGGGTGCAGCCCAGCGGCGCTGGGGGGGGCGCCTCGCCCCCGAGCCGGGGGAGCCGCGCAGGCAGCGCGGAGGCGTGGGGACGGGGGGCTGTTTAACATTCAAAATTTGTCCACAGCCGATAATTTATTGGAGCTCATCTGTAACAAGGCCTGGCACTGATTTATAAGTTGATTTGAAAAATAAATAAAAGTGATAGGAACCTGCACTCGGCTTTAATGACAGACTGCTGCAGCGTGAACGGTGAGGGATGAAGCACCGCCAGGAAATTAGATCGCATGCCCCGAAGACAGGCGCGGCCACCAGCCCATTAATTGTTAGATATTTATTATTAAAAATTTCTTTTCATGAGTGACTGCAGAATATTTGTGCTACTCAAGCTGTTGAGTTCTGACACGAGCAGAGTGTAGGGAGCACGTTTGTTTCCGTCCCTGTGTGCGCGCGTGCCTGTGTGTGTGTGCATGCGCGCGCGCGTGTTCCTGTGTGCGCGCGTGCCTGTGTGTGTGTGTGTGCGTGCGCGCGTGCCTGTGTGTGTGTGCGTGTGCGTGTTCCTGTGTGCGCGTGTGCCTGTGTGTGTGTGCATGTGTGCCTATGTATGTGTGTGCGTGCGCGCGTTCCTGTATGTGTGCACGCGTGTGTGCGTGTGTATTCCTGTGTGTGCCTGTGTGTGTGCATGTGTGTGTGTGAGCGTGCGCATGTGTTCCTGTGTGCGTGTGTATTCCTGTGTGTGCGTGTGCCTGTGTGTGTGTGTGCGCAAGTGTGTGCGTGTGTATTCCTGTGTGTGCATGTGCCTGTGTGTGTGCGCACGCGTGTGCGTGTGTATTCCTGTGTGCGTGTGCCTGTGTGTGCCTGTGTGTGTGTGTGTGCGTGTGTGTGTGTGTGCGCATGTGTGCGTGTGTGCGTGCGGCTGACGGGGCGGCCGGCCACACGGGCTGCTGGGTCTTCACCTCAGAGGCAGGCGGGTCCAGCTCGGCTACCAGGACAGAGCAGCAAGGCTGCGGCGCCTGTTATTCTCTTGAGTCACTGCTTTGACCTCGTCTCCCGCGGGACAGTCGCTGTGCCCACCCCTGTCCCCCACCCCCCCACTCCCCCACCCTCCACCGCCGCCCCCCACCTCCGCCCCCCACCCCCCCATCTCCATCCTCCTCGGCCCCATCCCGAGCGCGTGCCTCGCTGTCCTCAGGCGTGACGCCACCAGGCCCTCCTCCCCCCCCCCCGTCCCTGCTGCCATCATTTTCGTCACCACCACCGTGACTGTTCAGTCGTGGGCCCGGCTCGGCCCCGGGACTCCCCTGGGCTGGAGTTCCCACCGCGGAGAGTCGACCCTAAAGCGGTCAGCAAGCGCAGCGTGGAGCGAGGGAGTGTGGCGGCCGCCCGTGTGGCCGGGGCGTGGCCGGGGCGTGTCTGGGGCGTCGGCCTTGCAGGGCTGCTCCCTCCTCAGCGCCGTCTAAGGCCCCTCGAGCCCCCAGGAGCCCCCCAGCGACGTAAACCCCGACAGGAATCTCGTCCTCCTGAGGAGTGAAGTCTGTGATGGCGGGACCCCCCCGAGCTCCCGCCTGGCACCGCCTGGTCCCGTCGCTTCCCATGTCCTTTGCCGCCACAGGGGTGGCTCCCCGTCGCGGGGCATTCAGAGAGGGAATGTCTGGCTGGGCCCGATCTCTCGCACGCTGCCGCCTAGACGCCCCCGTGTAACCCCCCACCCCCGGCTCCCGCTCTGGGTCTGAGTCCTGGTTCCCGGAGGCTGTTTCCGTCGGGCCTTTCAGAATCGCTCCCAGGAGAGCAGGGGGTGAAGGACGCCGTGGGCTGGAGAGATACCCCTGGGGTCCGGCACTGGCCTTACCCAAGCCCGAGCAGGCCTGATCCCTGGCAGCCCATCGGGTCCCCTGCCGGAGTGACCCCTGAGCACAGAGCTAGGAGTAACCCCTGAGCACTGAGCTGGGAGTCAGCCCTGAGCACAGAGCCGGGAGTGACCCTGAGCACAGAGCTGGGAGTGACCCTGAGCACAGAGCCAGGAGTGGGCCCTGAGCACAGAGCCGGGAGTGAGCCCTGAGCACAGAGCCGGGAGTGACCCTGAGCACAGAGCCGGGAGTGACCCTGAACACAGAGCCAGGAGTGACCCTGAGCACAGAGCCGGGAGTGAGCCCTGACCACAGAGCCGGGAGTGACCCTGAGCACAGAGCCGGGAGTGACCCTGAGCACAGAGCCAGGAGTGACCCTGAGCACAGAGCCGGGAGTGAGCCCTGACCACAGAGCCGGGAGTGACCCTGAGCACAGAGCCGGGAGTGACCCTGAACACAGAGCCGGGAGTGAGCCCTGAGCACAGAGCCGGGAGTGACCCTGAGCACAGAGCCGGGAGTGACCCTGAGCACAGAGCCAGGAGTGGGCCCTGAGCACAGAGCCGGGAGTGACCCTGAGCACAGAGCCAGGAGTGGGCCCTGAGCACAGAGCCGGGAGTGACCCTGAGCACAGAGCCGGGAGTGACCCTGAGCACAGAGCCGGGAGTGACCCTGAGCAGTGCTGGCTGTGGCCCCCAGCCCAAGCAGTCACCGTAGTGGGTCACAGCACAGATGGGTGCGCTGAGCTGGCCTGGCTGACAAACCGCGGGCGAGGTCCAGCCGGGGGCGCCCACCCGCTCAGCAACGGCCACGGCGTCCCCACACGCTGGCGTGTCGGCTGGGGGAGGCCTGAGCTCCACCGCCCAGACTCACACCCTTGGCTGCTGGCGGAGCTGCTGGCCTGGCAGGTCGGGGGTCTCCGGGGGGAGGGGGGCGAGGACAGGCCCCCAGGGAGGAGGGAGGGGGCCCCCGCACACAGCCAGATTCTGCCCAGCTGCTGCTCGGCACCTGGGGTGTGACCCCCCCAGCTGGAGGGAATCTCCTCAGGGGTCCCGGGCAGAGACGCCAGCCCTTCCTCAGCGCCCCGGGCCTCGTCACACGGCTGCGGCGGCGGGGACTGGGCCCTGCGTGTTAAAGGTGCGAGCGGGGATCAGCCCCGGGTCAGACTCACGCGCCCTCCCGGGGCCTGGCCAGGAGCGTCCCTGGCTGCAGGCCGAGGCTCAGACTTGAACCTGCCGCTGAGGGCGCGGGCGGGGGAGGTGGCTGCTCCAGCTAACGGGGTGCACGGCCTGGTCTGCAGCGGGATTCTGGTGCGGGATCCCGCCCCGAGAGGCAGGAGGACTTATGGCCCCCCCAGGGCAGGAGGCCTCATGGCCCCCCCAGGGCAGGAGGCCTCATGGCCCCCCCAGGGCAGGAGGCCTCATGGCCCCCCCAGGGCAGGAGGCCTCATGGCCCCCCCAGAGCAGGAGGCCTCATGGCCCCCCCAGGGCAGGAGGCCTTCTGGCCGTGGCCCCTGGCTCTGTGGTGGGGCCGCGTGAGACCGTTCTCCCTTATTTCTCCAGCCGGTGTCCCTTATCGCCCCCCCCCCCCCCGCAGTCACACCCACTCTGCGCAGACAGTGGGACGGCGAGGTCTGGCCACAGACGGCACCTTAGCCCCGGCCCCTAAGCCCTGGCACGCGCAGCAGTGACCGTCGCTAACCCCCGGGGAACCAGGGAGCCCGACTATCGGAGACCCCACGGGAGGGGCGTAAGACTCGAGTGTCCGTCGGACGAGGCCAAGGCCTCTCGCGACTGGCGCCTCCGCGGCGTATCTGGGCAGTGCCGGGCCTGCTCTGGCCCGGTGGGAACCGCAGCCGGTGAAACGGACGCGAGGCCGCAACCCCCCGCGTGCCGTGACAGGGCCTGGTGCTGGCCTCGCTGCCCCATGCTCGAGGCAGCAGGAGGCTCCTGGCAGGCCGCTGAGCCCTGGGCCTTCTTTTTTTTTCTTTGCTTTTTTGGGTCACACCTGGCAATGCACAGGGGTCACTCCTGGCTCTTCACTCAGGAATCACTCCTGGCGGTGCTCAGGGGACCCTATGGGATGCTGGGGATCAAACCCGGGTCAGCTGCGTGCAAGGCAAACGCCCTCCCCGCTGTGCTATCGCTCCAGCCCCAGCCCCGGGCCTTCTTGATCGTCAGTTGGCAACTCGGGTGCGAGCCGAGCCGGGCGGCCAGGGTTTGAGTCTCGGAAACGGACTTCCCCTCCGCCAGCCCTTCTGGGGTCTGTGAGCCCGCCCCGCGTGAACACTGCCCAGGCGGCACCTCCTCCCGCCCGCAGTCCACGCCGGTCACGCCCTCCGCGTGGGCCCGGAGTGCTGTCGCGGCCTTCCGTGTCGGCCCGCCTCCCAGCGCGAGGCAGAGGCGCCGGGTGCGCTGTGTCTGTCCGCGTCTCGGGGGCTGGACACAGGCGAGTAGCTGACCTCGGCGGTGGCTCACCGGGACCCAACGTGGCCGGCGGGCGCAGCCAGGAGGAAGCCCGGGGCCGCGGGTGTGGCCCCAAACCAGGCAGCAAAGCGCCTCCTCCACCGGGGATGCCCCCACCCCTGCCTGCCCTCGGGCCGGTTTACAGGAAGGCCCCCGACCACACGCCTGACGCGTCTGGGAGAGTCTGTCACCCCTGCGGGAGGAGGGTGTCCAGGGAGGGACTCGAGACACAGCGGGGGGGCCCAGAGACCCTGACGGCCCGGCAGCCTGTCCCGCCCCCCCGGAGCGAGCGGGGAGGAGGCAGCGGCCAGCTGGCCCGCAGGGGGGCCACGCGGGGTCTCCGGGCGTCTCCCTGGGCCCCTGGGCGACGCCGTGCCTGGGCTTGCTCCTGGCTCTGCTCGCGACCACCCCAGGTGGCGCCCGGGTGCCAGAGTGGGCCCAGGTCAGCCCGGGCGAGGCGGGCGCCAGCTCGTGTGCACGCTCTCTGGGCGACAGGGGCGCCCGGCTTGTCCCGCGGGACCGAGCTCCCGGCTCGCCTCCCCCCTGCAGGGAAAGCTGGTTCGGGCCGGCCTGGGCTTCCCTCGTCACAAAATTCTCAAATATATTCATTAAAAAAATCAGAATAATTTTATTATCAAATTATCTCCCGGCTTTCAATCACCTCACCCTGTGACAGGGAGTCGCGTGAATACCACCACCAATGGAATGAAGACGAGTGCCCGCCCGCGCCACCGCCGCCGCCAGCCCGGCGAGCCCCACACCGGCTCCGTTCCCGCGAGATTCTCCCACTCGGGAGCCAGTTACTGGCCAGGGCGCAGACAGTGCTCCGCACCAAGTGCTCCCATGCGCCCGCACAGCCTGCCCTCACGCGCTGTCCTGGGCCGTCGGGCGCGGCTGGCGAGAGCCCATGCGCGTCCCAGCTACACCGTCTGCAGCAGCCGCGAGCGCCTGGCCTCCAGGGTCTTGGCGATCAGGCCGTAGAGGGACGGCAGTCGCACCTGGTCCATGTTTTTGCTGTAAACGTTAAGGAATATGCCAAGGACGACCAGCAGGCCGGACCAGACGTACCTGGGGGAGGAGTGGGGAAATCGGTCAGCCTCGAGAGCCGGAGAGTGTCCCCAAGGGACCCGGTCTGGGGAGTCGACCCTGCAGGGAAATGCGGTCTTGCTGCCGGGCTCACAAGGGCGACACTCCACACTCCTCCCAGGTCCCCGAAACCCATCCGCTCGCTGGCAGAGTGAGGGGGAGAGAGGGAGCGCTTCCGCAGACAATCAGAGGGTGGGGGCATATTCTGGAGGACTCAGGGCCCCGCCCCGGGAGTGGATCTGCCGGGGGAGGGGAGGCCCAGGGCGAGGGGAGGGGCGGCACTCACGGGAAGGTGAAGGGCTTGGCGAAGAAGAGAAAGGACAGCACGATGGTCATGGCTTTCCTGCCCGTGGTCACTGCGGGAGAGAGGTGGCTCAGCGCGGCGGGGACGGGCCCAGGGGCCCACACCAGACCCGGCGGGGCACCGCCCGATGCCAGCAGGCGTGCGGGCACCCGAACGGCAGCTCGGTGGTGGGTGGCTCGGGATGGCACGCGGGGGTCCTGCCAGGTCAGGGCGCGGCCTGGCTGTGCTCTGGGCCTCGGGCCCGCCACAGACATGAGAAAGGCAGGGCCCACACGGGGCGGGAGTCAGCCACGAGCGTCCCTCCACAGACGGGCGCGAGAAGGAAGCTTTGGGACGAGTAAAAGTGACGGCGGCACTTTACCCTGGACGCTCGCCACCGTATTTCTAATGGCAGCTCCCCTGGTGAACAGAAATTAGTACTTAAATAAACCGACGTCCCTGGTTTGAAAACTGAACTAAGCCAAATGAAGACGAGCACAACCTCCTTGGACACCTAAAGGCACGCGCCCTCTCTTCAGGCGTTAGGCTCAGCTTTTGGAAAAGCGCGTCAGAATCCGTGAGCGTTCACTCCTTTCACCCCCTTCTTACCTGTAACAGCGACAAGTGCTCCAAAGATTTTAATCAGTGCCAGAACAAAGGAGACGCCACAGTATCCAGTGAGGGAGAAGAGGAAGGCGTAGCCATAGGTCTGAACCGGATTCTGCAACAGCGAAGGAGCCTGTTACTAAAATGCAAAACCACCCTGGGGTGTTAGAATGGAGCCTCAGTAGGATTTTAATCAGCTCTGTGAGCAGTAATAAGCCATTCCAAATGCAGCCAAGCAGAGACTTGTTCGGTTCTGATTTAATGGAAAAATGATGAAATTAAAACTCCAGCTTCTACATGATGAATAGCTTAAAAGCTAACTTAAGGGTAGAACAAGGAGAAAACAACCTTAAATAGCAATTTCATTTCTGAATAATTTCTGATCTTCAAACACTATAGGACTTATCGACTGACAGGAAAACAGTCTTACTGCACGGGAGAGTCGGAACCAGGAGGAGAGTTTACTGGAAGGGGTCGCTCTAAAAATGTGGTGCTCACCTTTGAGCAGAACGCCACGGCAGGGCCCAAGCCCCGGGTGCAGGTGAGTCCCAGCAGGATGTACAGGAAGCCGAGGGAGTAGGAGTACAGGACCTGCACAGAAAGGGCGCTGCCGAGCCACTCCCGACCCAGCGGGCCTCCTGCGGGGCCCAGAACGGCCCCGTCTCCCCGCGGACCGCCCTAGCCAGGACAAGGTTCACAGTGACGGCACCGTCTCCACGTGGCCTGCTCTGTGCCGGGGTGACGTTCAGTGACGGCACCGTCTCCCCGTGGCCTGCTCCGTGTGACGATGGCTGACCCCAAGCTGGCAAGCCGCTGCCTGACTGAGGTCCCAGAACACAGAAATACGGGCCCTCAGAGAGGGCCCTGGCTCCTCTTCCTACTGCTCCTGTCTAAACGCTGAGCTCAAATCAGAGCCTAATGTTTGAGCGTCAAAAATACATAAACGAGGCCGAAGTTTTTACTTTGCACAATAAACACAAAACATCCCATCCAGGACGCACTGCGGGGATAGCGACGCCAAACCTCATCTGTCAGTGTGAAGTCTCCTGGGCGGGGCGGGCATCTGCCTGCATCCCTACCACGTACGGCCAGGGACGAGGGGCCCTGCATGGAGGGGCCGGCACAGGGACGCCGAGCGCAGCGTGGGGGCGCCACAGGCCCCACGCAGACAGAGCACGCGGCACGTGTTCCCGAGTTGCGGGGGCTCCCTGATCTCGCCCCAGCAGCTCACCAGGGTTTCCAGTCCCTGACGAGCAGGTGGCCCAGTTTCTGTACGGCGAGTCCCCGGGGGCTCTGGGCCCGCCACGGCCTCCCTGCCCAGCTTCCCCCGCCAAGGCTCCCAGGGCCCCGACTGGAGTTCGCCCGCCCGCCCCCTCCCCGGGCAGATGGCAGGCAGCGAGGGCAGACGCGCCACCTCGACCAACAGATCACAGGGACAGGGCAGGCCTGGACCTTCTCCTGGACATGAGCGGGCAGACCCCCGCCCCCCAGCTAAGCGGAAACGTGGGGGGGGGGGCCCAGCGGGACCTGAGACCAACAGGCACGCAGCCCGGGCTGCCGCGGTCACAGGCTCGGGGCCGGCACGAAGGCGGCCGGGAGCCCTGGGGGAGAGAAAGGGCGTCTGGGCGAGACCCAGGAGCGGGCGGCGCGGGCAGGGCTGGGAGCGGCCGTCAGCAGGGGCCGGGGCCGGAGCACTCACCATCTCCGAGTTGGAAGCGTTGTGGAGCTTCATGGCTTTCTCCTGGACGTTGCCGATGACGGCGTCCACGCAGAGCGCCAGGGAGATGAGGACGACACCTGGCGGGGGACAGCGGGGTGCTGGTGCCGGGCCGCCTGGCTCGCCGTGGAAGCAGCCGGGCACCTGCCGCCAGCACCGCGACGTGGCAGTGACGCGCGTGGAACTGCCGGGCGGGAGCCGCTCTCCAGGGCCGGGGCACCTCTGGCTGGCGGGGCAGAGGGGGCGACGGCAGCGCCCGCCCGCCCCGGCAAACAGCCAACATGCATTCCCTGCCGGCGCCACGTGTGCCGGAGACGGCGCCCACGCTCAGCACCGTGCTGGCCCCCACCCCTGACGCGCCAGCCGTGTTCTACTGACCCTGACGCGCTCACACGCCACAGAAGCCTTCAGCTGCACCAAGACGGTGCCCGGCCGCCCGCCCCTCCCACCGGCGCCGTGGCCGGCCCCACCTCCGTGGCTGCTGTGGGCGCGACTTGCAGCTCCCAGGGACAGCGAGTTCTCGGGGCAGCGGCTTCCCGCTCAGAGCCCCGAGGCCGAGACCCAAGACGGCGTCTGTCCCCCGGAGCACAGACGACACCGGCCTGTCCGTGAGGGCCGGGGGGCCCACACTCAGCGGAGCGTGGACGGGCCACGTCTCGGGCAGGCGACCGACACGTCTGCAGGACGACACTGCAGCGCCGTGCCGGGACCCCGCTCGGAGGGGCGGATGCTTCTGGAAACGGAGACCCCTTCGACTGTGGTTCTCCCGCACCCCCAGGGGAGGCCGCGGGGCACGGGCCGGGCAGACCGCCAGGTTAGGCCAGACAGGCTCTCGGGCACGGTGGGCGAGCCTCCCGGTGTCACACGGCCCTGAGGGTCCTTCCAGGTCACACTCTCCCTCGCCACCACAGGGCACCAGCGGCGGACGGCAGGCCTCACCTGTCAGGTTGAAGTTCGGGGCGATGGTGCTGTCGGCCAGGGTGAACCAGATCAGGCCCAGGCTCATGCACAGGGCGGCGGACACGTCGGCGAGATTGTAGCGCTTCCCTGGGGGGACAGAGCTGGTCAGTCCCCGAGGGCGCAGCGGGAGGGCGGGCGTGCTCGTCTCCCGGTGCCCAGCAGGCGCCGAGGGTCAGGAGGCCGGGGAATCCCCCCAGGCCCACTCAGCCCTCGGCCCGGGGAAATGGGGGGTGGGCGGCCACAGTCGGGCATGAACAGGCGGGAGGAGGCAGCAGCCGGGAGGGCGGGGACACGGGGACCCTGAGCACCCACCCTGGTGGCCCTGGGAGCGCGGGCTGGGGGTGGGGCCCGCGGGGCAGAGCACAGAGTGCCGAGAGGAGAGGAGGAGTCTTCCGGGGACCCCAGGCTGGCCCCGCAGGAGGCAAAGCCGGCGTTTCTGGGAAGGAGCAGGACGCCGGGCCGCAGCCTTGGGAGGTCCCGGGGCGCCCCGCGGCCGAGCACATGCGGGGCGGGTCACTGTACCTTGGATCAGCACCCCCCCCAGCATGACGGGGATGAGCTTGCAGCACTTGAAGATGACCTGGGTGGGGTAGTTCAGGTAGCCCAGAGAGGTGTTGGACAGCCCCATGGTGCCCACAGTCAGGAAGGCGATGACCAGGTAGGTCTTCCCCGGGATTCTGCGAGAGACAATTGGGGAATCTCCCTTCGGGGCCGGTTAACAGACTGTCCTGAGGCCTGTGTCACAGCGGCCGAGACGCCGGCCTCCTGGGTCACATCCGACTTTCCTAGAGGCCCTGGCGGGAGCCCGCGTGAGAGCTGACGCCTCAGACCGACCCTGCGTGCCGAGGGCTGCACGGCGGCTCTCCTGGCTCAGGGCACAAGGCCACCGTCACGGCTGTGACAGCCCCGACTCGCCCGGGCCCTGTCGGCGGCCAGGGCTGAGGGCCCACGGCTCTCCGCTGGAAACGCCTCCAGCTGTGCAAGCCGACAGGCACGTGGTGTTTTGGTTCTGGGGTCACTCCTGGCGGTGCCCACGGCACCACGGGAGTCGGGCTGGCCACATGCAGGCAGGCTTTTACCCCGGGACGCGCCCCGGCCAGGGCCGCACGGCTGAAAGGCGTTGCCAAAAGAGCGTTTAAGCTCCTGTGACTTCGACGAAAGGGTCAGAACGTCTCTGACGTCCACAGAGCAGCCCCGGCTCCAGGCCGGGGCAGACACCGGGTGCGAGTGGGGGATGGGTGGATGCCTGCTGTGCTCTTCACTCACTCAGTGCCCAGGAGGGACCTGGGGCCGGCGGGTGGCAAGGCCCCGACCACATGCTTTAAAGCCGCTCCAGAAACCGGTCCTTCATTGCATCGTGATGAACCTGCCAGGGGCGTCCAGCCCAGGACGCCCAGCCCACAGGTACAGTCGGACAGGACCTGCTCCAGCGACCAGGCGTCGTGGTACTGAGCCTGAACTTCGTTCCAGAACCTGGCCAGCTCCTGGCCACATTACACTTAGAACTTTCTTCCAGCGCATGATACTCAGGATTTTTAATTAGCTGACAAACATTTGTGGGTCCTGCCTCATAATGCCTCATGCACCGTCTTACGCTGGCTCACGGAAGACGGAACTACCTCAGTGCCCGCGCCCGTCGGTGAGACACGCACGCCATCTACCTTCGCCGTTTGTCCTGCGTGAGCTGGAGTTCCACCAGGCCGAACACGGAGTAAAACGCAAACTGCACCAGAGTCAGGTACCAGCCGTAGGGCCTGAAGCCCTCCATGGAGAAGATCAGCTCCTGCAGGGCCAGGGCAGACCAGGTCAGCCCAGCAGGCCGGGCCCCAGACGCCCCCGCCCCCGCCACAGAGGCCGGAGCTCCGGGCTGAAGCCGACCCCAGGAGCCTCTGCCGGAGCGCAGGGAACCGAGACGCCCCCTGCCGGCCGCCTCTTTCCCGAGGACCAGGATGGACGGGCCGCGGGCCGCGAGAGGCAGCTCTGCCCGGCAGCCCAGTGCTCTGGCCCGGGCTCGGTGTCACTGTCACTCTCTGGATTCCCGTGCCAGTCTCGGGTTCTCTCCGAGGAGGTGACAGAAGACTCACGTGGTTCGTCAGCGTCCGTCTCGACAGGTCGTCAGGAGGCTCACAACAGCCACCGGGCTGGGAGGGATAAGCCACACCTCTCCCAGGGAACGGTAAATGAAACTTGAAACATTTAAGTTTACAGTTTGTCTCTAGAGAGATCCTACACTGGTTTCTTTTTGGGGGAGATGGGCCTCAGCCCCTGGTGTTAAGGGGCCGACTCCCGGCTCTGTGCTCAGGGCTGACTCCCGGCTCTCTGCTCAGGGCTGACTCCCAGCTCTGTGCTCGGGGCCGATCCTGGCTGTGCTCAGGGGTCATGCTCCTGGCCGTGGTCAGGGCACTTTGTGTTGGGGATCCAACTGGTCTTAGCTGCACCAAGACAAGCGCCTTCCCCAGCATAGTGAGTCCTGAACCGTGCTCTGTTCAGGGTTCGAGAGCAGCTGTCACTGCGCCAACTGAGACTTCCTGTTTCAGTCGGCCTGGTGGGTACTCAGGATTTTTGTGGCTTATGAACTGTCAAGTTGGAAACAGCCCGGAAGCACCCTGGCGTTCAGACACGCTGCTCTGCGGAGCGACCTTTGCCACGAGCTGCAACCACCCCACCTGCCGGGGTTAACGGCTGTGGTGGTACCAGAGTCAGTGGCAGCCCGAGTGTCTCCCAGGGTGGCAGAGTCGCTGCGGCTGGCGTCGTGAGAGAAACCTGTCGGACGAGTCGCGCGTGGCCGGAGCCTCCGAGCTGCAGGCACCCGGGACGTTTCCACAGTGGCGAAGGAAGGACGCGCACCCTGGCCAGCTGGCCACGCCGGGGCTCCGCAGCCACAGCCCTGGGCAGTCTGCAGCCGTCTCCACAGCAGGGAGAGGGCAGCTCCGGGAGCCGCCGGGCCCAGCACTGCCGGCACCGGTCATTCTCTTCGCAGAACTAGACCACGTGTGGGTAAAAACGCCCCAGATTCCATTTTCATGCTCCCAACGTTCCCATCTCTCCCGCCCGCCGCCAAGATTCCACTGTGGCGTTCTGGCCCCTAGCCCCGGCACACTGGCTTCTAAAAACGCTTTTTCTACTGAACTGAAAAGTTTTGGAATAAACTGGGTTTCTCTACAGGACGAGGTCGAGGCCCCCGGTCTCCCTAACAGACTGTGAACAGGTGCTTTTACCTGCAGGTATCCGTAGATCAGGTAAAACACGAACACGCCAGCGACACATATGAAAAACTGGGTGAGTTTGGTGAATCTGCTGAGGGCTATGCCCAGGACGGCCACGTCATCCACGGCCTTGATGTGCGGGGACATGGTCTGGGTCTGGGACGGGACGGTGATGGAAACATATTTCCGGGAGCCGTGGAACTTGAGGTCCATTGTCCCCGGTCGGCCACATTCGGGGAGCCCTGGGTGGGCGCGCTGGCCGTCCGGCCCTCCGCTCTCCGCTCTCCCTGCTGCTGCCGCTTGCTGAGCCGAGTCCTGCGAAGGAAACAGACGCGGCGTCAGATTCTCCAGACGGCGCTCGAGGCACCCTTACCAGCCCAGCTAACGCTCCTGCCATGGACGTGGTCGTGGACAGGGCCCCACCCAAGGCTCCTCTCCAGCCCAACGTGTCCCCAGGTCACACCAGACACCTCATTTCCCTGGCACAGGCCAGACGGCGGCCGTGATGTCCCGGGGGAGGACTGGCTCTCAAGGCCCACGGCTCCCCACGTGACGCCGTCAGCCCCAGTCAATCTGAACCACGGGGCCCACGGACCCTCAATCCCAGCGGACGTGCGAACTGGACGGAAACAACTCCATTCCTTACAACCCAGACCCCTCAGAGCCCGCAGAGCTCAGAGACAGACGCACACACCGGCCGGGCGAAGCAGAGGACCCCGGGCAGGGCCGCACTACCCGGACTGTGACATGGTGGTGTGGGGCAGGCTCACGCCACACTCACCAGGCAAAGCTCTTCCTATGAAACATGTGCCTATTTTTTATTTTTTGCTTCTCAATAAGGTTTTTTTTTTTTTTTAAGAGTCTTTGTGGTCAGAAAAAGCTGGGAAAATCCCTTTTCTGCTAATCTGCGGGGAAAAGAAAACCCCAAGACCTCCAGATGAATGTCTATTTGTATTAAAAGAAACTGAGACAAGTAAATTCATTCAAGGTTGAGAGTTACTCATTTTGGGGACTCCACCTAGCAGTGCTCCGGGCATACTCCTGGCCGTGAAGGATCACTCCTAGTGGTCTCAGGGGACCATTTGGGGTGCAAAGGTTTGACCCTGAGTTGCCTGTGTACAAGGCAAATGGCCTACTTGCTGGACTGCCTCCCTGGCCCCAGAGTGAAACGTCACTGTCACTGTCATCCCGTTGTTCATTGATTTGCTCGAGCGGGCACCAGTAATGTCTCCATCGTGAGACTTGTTATTGTTTATAGAATAAAACTGCGTTCCCAGTAAAGTCTGTTATAGTCATGGAGAGAACTGGAATTTGATTCTCTCTGGAGAAGATTCGAGATCAGGATGATTCTGCCAGCAAATTCTCTGAAAATGGATTATTTTTATTAAAACGGCTTTTTATGAAGGCACACGGATTTACAAAGCTGTTCCTAAGCAGCTTCCAGCCCACAGTGCTCCACCCGCCAGCCCGCCCACCTGGCAGGCACAGCACAAAGTTGTTTCACATTGCGTGCTCGAGCAAAACTTGAGGAAATGGCAAAGGGAACTACAGAAGACCTTCGATCTTTAATTTTGATTATATTTTAAACGAGCATTTTATATGGGATATTTCCGATGTGCCTAAAGCAGCACACGTGTTTAGTTTTGACACACTTGTATTCTCTGATAGACGTTCTCCGTCCCTCTCGGAGCCCGGCAGGCTACCGAGAGTGTCCCGCCCACACGGCAGAGCCTGGCAAGCTCCCCGTGGCGTATATGATAGGCCCAAAACAGTCACAATAACAGGTCTCATTCCCCTGGCCCTGAAAGAGCCCCCAATCATTGGGAAGACGAGTAAGGAGAGGCTGCTAAAATCTCGGGGCTGGGACAACTGAAGGTGTTACTGGTGCCACTTGAGTAAATCAGTGAACAACGGGATGACAGTGACAGCGAAATGTCACTTTGTGATGGCGTTTTTGACCTTCCTCAGTCTGGCAGAGGGGCGCCACCCTCAGCGGCACACGGCGGAGTCGCTCCTGTAAGACGGTTTCCGGGCTCAAATTCCCTCGCTGTGGCCTGTGCGTGAAGCTCTGAGCAGCGCCCTCAAGCCCGAAGGCCACGCTAGCCGGCCAGGCCTCGGCCTGCCCACCTCGCCGCGTTTCCGTCCTGTGTCCCTCCGCCCTCTGCTGGGCCTCCCACGGCTTCCCTCTGCACGAAGCCCTTCTGTGGTCTTGCTGCTTTCAGCGCTCTGCCTCCGTCTCTGGGTTCTGGCATTCCGACGGGCGTCTTCCTTTTCCAGTCTATTTCTCCGGCCTTCGGGCCTCTTCGGGTCAGTGCTGGGAAATTCTCACCTACGACTTCACGTTTGCTTCCTCATCGCATTAAGCGTCCTGATCTCCGGGGCCCCGGAGCCTCTCGCGCCCTCCTGAACTCAGACCGCATCGGCCCAGTGGCTCTGCCGGGGACGGCCTCTGGCTGCGCGGGACGGCGGGGCAGGCTCCGGCTTCCCCCGGGCGTGACGCAGGGGGCTCCTGTGCCGAGCCCAGAGCGGAGGCCCGCGGCCTGGCGCAAGCTGAGGGACAGGGGGGTCCCCAGCGTCCTGAGCTGTTGCGGGGTGGAAAGGATGTGGCCGGCACGGAGCACTGTCAGGACGGAGGGAAGCGCGTGTGGAAGGGCCTGATGGCGAGGCGTGGTGCGAGGACAGCTCTGCTCCTGGGGGGCTGCAGGCGCCACTCGACTCGCAGCCGGGGTCTCCCCCGAGCGCCCCCGTGACGCTCCCCGGCACCTCGCCGAGTGTCTGAAGCTCCAGGTCAGGGCGGCCCTGGCCCAGACCCCTCGCACCCGTGTGCCCACCCGAAGTCTGGCCAGCCCCACCACCACGTGCCGTCTCCTCCTCCCGGGGTGCCGGCCGGCCTCGACAGCCCTCGCCCTCTGACCTGCCTCCCGCGTCACCCGAGCACCAGCCTGGCGGTGCCCTGGCCTCTCCGAGTGCTTCCTCACGCAGGTCACGACCTCCGGCACCACCCCACGGGGCCACTGCTCCTGCCGCTGCCTCTCCAGACAAGGGTGTGTCCCCCCCCACCCCCGACACAGTCCAGCACCGGGAGCCCAGTCCCCAGCACCCGGGCCTCTGGGCCCACCCACCGGGGTGCTCCCACAGAGCAGGGGCCGGGGGGCACGCCTGTGCCCAGCAGGTATGAGGACACTGGGCCCTGCGGCCAGGTGACCGTGGGCCGGCCACCTCCCCTCCTACTCTGACCGACTGCCCCGCAAGGGGGAAGCGGGCCTGCAGGGCGGTGGGCCTCAAGGAGGGAACTGCACTTGCAACGGAGGGCGCCTGTGCGAGCCAGGTGCCCTGGACAGCGCCAGGCCCCGCCCCCCAGTGCCTGAGCCCCCGGGACAGTGCCTGGGCTCCCCCCACCCGTCAGTGCCAGCCCCCCCGGGCAGTACCTAAGCCCCCGGACAGTGCCAGCCCCCTGGACGGTGCCTGAGCTCCCCCCCACCCCCGTCAGTGCGGCCCGACCCCTCAGTGCCTGAGCCCCCCGGTCAGTGCAGGGCCCCTCCTCCGCCGGACACGCCGGCCCCCCTGGTCAGTGCCTGAGCCCCCTGGGACAGTGCCTGCCCCCCCCCACCCCGTCAGTGCCTGAGCCCCCTGGACATGCCACCGGGACAGTGCCAGCCCCCCGGACAGTTCCTGCCCCCCTTCAGTGCCTGAGCCCCCTGGGACAGTGCCTGAGCCCCCCCCACATGCCAGCCCCCCGGTCAGTGTCTGAGCCCCCCGGACAGTGCCTGAGCCCCCTGGGACAGTGCCTGCCCCCCCCCGCCCGTCAGTGCCTGAGCCCCCTGGACATGCCACTGGGACAGTGCCAGCCCCCCCCCCCCCCCCCCCCGTCAGTGCCTGCCCCGCGGTCAGTGCCTGAGCCCCCCGGTCAGTGCGGGCCCCCCCGGCCAGTGCGGGCCCCCCGGACACGCCGGCCCCGGGCAGGGGGCCCCGTCCCGCGCGGGGCGGGCACTTACAGCGGCCCGCGGCGGCGGCCGTCGGGCGGGCTCGGCCCGGTGCCGGTTCCGGTCTCTGCGGAGGGCGGGGCGCGGCGGTCACTGCGGGCCGGGGGCTCCGGGACGACCACCCCGGGTCTCTGCGCCAGCGTAAGCGAACGCGAGGCCGCGGGCGGGGCGCGACCCCCGCCGCGACCCCCGCCGGGACCCCCGCGCGGCCCCGCGGACGCGGCCCGGAAGTGGGTCTCCGCGGGTTCCGGCCCGCCTCCGGCCCCGCCCGCTCCCTGCGGCGCCGCCCGGGGTCCCGGCCCGCCCCGCCCGCCCCGCCCACCCTGCGGGACCCCCGGGCGGCTCCGCGCCGTCACCTCGGGCCCCGCGCCGGCCGCTCGCATCGCCGCCACTTCCGCCCGCGCCGCGCCTGCGCGGCCCCGCCCCTCGGGGGCGTGGCCCAGACGGCGGCGTGGCCGTGGCGGGGGCAGGGCCGAGACTGGGGCGTGGCTTTATCGGGGCGTGGTGGATTGGGGGCGTGGCCTCATCGCATCGGGGCGTGGTCTCGACGGGGGCCGTGGTCTCGGGGTGGGCGTGGCCACAGCCGCGCAGGCGCGCTCGCTCGTCCCCGTGCCCGCCCTTCCCGGACCCCGCGGCTGCCTCCTCCGGAGCGACCCCTGCGCCCCCGGCCGCGCTGTGGCCCCGTGCCCGGCCGCCCCGCCCCAGCAGGGGTGGAGAACCCGGGTGGGCCAGCACGGACATCCAGCAGAGACGCTTCCTCCTGCGGGCCATTCGGAGTGGGCGCCCTGGAGGGGCGGGGCGGGGAGGGAGCCCCGCGCTGCCTGGACACGCGCGTCCCGGGCACATGCTCCGCCCTGGGCACACGCGCTGTCCTGGGCACCCTCTGCCGCGGGCACGCGCTATCCCGGACACAGGCGCCGTCCCGGGCACATGCTCTGCCCTGGGCACACGCGCTGTCCTGGGCACGCTCTGCCCTGGGCTCTATCCCGGACAAACGCACTGTCCCTGGTACACGCTCTGCCCTGGGTACACTCTATCCCGGACACACGCACTGTCCCTGGTACACGCTCTTCCCTGGGTACACTCTGCCCTGGACATGCTCTGTCCTGGACACGCTCTGCCCTGGACACTGGCTCTGTCCCAGACACACGCACTGTCCCTGGTACACTCTCTGCCCTGGGTACACTCTGCCCTGGACACGCTCTGCCCTGGACACTGGCTCTGTCCCGGACACACGCACTGTCCCTGGTACACGCTCTGCCCTGGGTACACTCTATCCCGGACACACGCACTGTCCCTGGTACACGCTCTGCCCTGGGTACACTCTGCCCTGGACACGCTCTGTCCTGGACACGCTCTGCCCTGGACACTGGCTCTGTCCCGGACACACGCACTGTCCCTGGTACACTCTCTGCCCTGGGTACACTCTGCCCTGGACACGCTCTGCCCTGGGTACACTCTGCCCTGGACGCGCTCTGCCCTGGGCTCTATCCCGGACACACGCACTGTCCCTGGTACACACTCTGCCCTGGGTACACTCTGCCCTGGACGCGTGTGGTCGCTCGCGGGCCATCCCAGCTCCCGGCGGGCCGGCGGCAGGATTGATGTCCGGTGCACGCGGAAGGCTCTCCCACACAGCGGGGTCCGCTCAGGCAATTATTTGTTGAGTGGAGCAATAAATCATAAACCCGGTCAAGGTCCCTTGCCTGTGCCCGGGGAACGTGGGGGACGTGCGTCAGGAGGAGGCCGGCGCGGCCCACCTGGCTTCCCGGCCTGGCTCCTGTCCTTCCCGCCCCCTTCCCCGGTGCTCCCCTCCCCTCCCCAGTGGCTCCGGGGGTCCCCGAGACTGGCCCAGGGGGGCTACTCTCTGGGCATGCGCAGGGGTCCCGCCCACCCGACCCGCTGTAGGCGCTGAAGGCCCGGCAGCCCCTGGCAGGCTTGGCCTCGTCCCTGCTGCACTGGGCACGGGTCGGGCCTGGGCGTGTACCCTCAGGGCCCGCTCACTGCACCGTCCAGCCCTGCCTCTCTCTCCACGCGCCCCTCTTTCTGTTTTGGTCTTGGGGTCACCTCCAGTGGGGTTGGGAGAGGCAGGGGTCGTGAGATGCTGGGGCTCACGCCGGACCCGGGGCGAGAAGCCCGTGTTCCAGCCCTTTCCAGGCCGCTGGCCTGCGGACTGTGTACCTCTGCAGAGTTCCCCCCGGGGGCTCACGGCTCCTGGTTCATATTCCAGCCCACCGAGGCATGCGGGGGCGTCCGTCCCTTCACTACCTCCACCGTCTCCTCGAAACCAGGCCGTGCTCTGGGGCCCCTCCTGGCTGTGTTCGGGGTGGAGCCGGGGCTGGCGTCCTGCCCTGGCTGTGCCTTCACCCCTGTGCGGTCTCCGCTGGCCCTGCCCGCTGATCCCGAGTGCTGACCGGCTGCCGCCACGGCTGGGCGTGGGCAGGATGGTTAGCCGGAGAAGCGCTGCCCCTTCCAGCACGGACCCCCGTGCCCGAGGGAGAGGGAGCAGAGACGCAGGAGGCAGAGGAGAGGGACAGAGAGGAAAGCCGTTAGACACTGCAGTGTGCTGGGGGGAGGGCTGCCGGGGGCCGTGGGGGCAGGCGACCCCTCTCTCTCCAGCGCAGACCTCGGCCTGGAAGACGTGCTTTCCATGTTTCTTTCCGTGTTTCACGGGGGGCTCTGTTCCCTGTGTACCCCCTGAGTTCCGGGGGTGCCCCGCCGAGGCAGGGGCGAGCCAGACGCTGCCACTCGGAGGGGAGGGGATGGTCACGCAAACAGGGCCGGCACGAAGATGACCTGACCCCCCTGGCCGGTGGCCCTGGGCGTGGGGGAGGGGCAGCAGGAGTGACCCAGCCACACGCCGGAAAACAGGATGGGGATTTCTCAGAAAGGCAAGCCAGCAGCCTCCAGGCGACCCAGGAATGGTACGTCCTGGTGTCCACCCCCAGGACACACAAGAGTATCTGCCCACACTGCCCCTTGCGGCCCCTACCCCGGCAGCCAGGGCACGGAACCGACCCATCACTACCCACTGTAGAACCTGGCACGGCAGCCAGGGCACGGAACCGACCCATCACTACCCACTGTAGAACCTGGCACGGCAGCCAGGGCACGGAACCGACCCATCACTACCCACTGTAGAACCTGGCACGGCAGCCAGGGCACGGAACCGACCCAGGCACACAGTGGCCCAAGATGCAGACACGGGCAGGGTGGGCCCTGCAGAAGTGGGTCAGAAGAACAAGAGTCAATGGCCCCTCACCTGGCGCCTGCGGTGACGGGACGGGGCGTGCCAGGGGCCAGGGAGGGTGGACGTTTGGCTCGAGCTTACAGACGTGGACAGGAGAGACATGGGGGGGCCTTAAGAGGCGGGCAGCGGGGCGGGCGGTGCCCGGGGCCCGAGACCCCTGGCCGCAGAGAGGGGAGGTGTGTCCCTGTTATCCGGACTGAGAGCGGGGGACCCAGGCCACACGGTCAGAGTTAAAAAGGGGCCTCTCAGGGGCCTCTGCGGCCGGAAGGAAGTGGGTGCTCGCGGTGGGTCGGGCGGGAGCACGGCCTGCCCAAATCTCTGCGGGGCCACATCCGGGAACCACGAGGCTCCAAGTCAGGGTTGCGCCCTCAGCTTCCCGTCAGCCGCTGTCGAGGGAGCACGGCCTGCAGGCTCTGGTGAGGGCCGGGACGCAGCCCGGGCAGCGGCCAGAGGAGCAGGTGTGAGGGCGGCTCCGCAGGGAGGGGGCCGCTCTGGGGAGCCGCTGCAAAGGGCAGGTGGGGTCTGAACCACCAGCCAAGGCGGCAGCCCCCGCTCTTGTGGGGGCATGTTTCCACGTGGACAAAGGGGGCAGCTGACGGTGCTCACTGTCCAGCATGCACACACACACATTCATACAAACACACACGCACACACTCTCACACTCTTACACAAGCTCACACACACACACTCACACACACTCATACAAGCACACACGCACATGCTCTCACACTCTTACACAAGTTCACACACACTCACACACACTCATACAAGCACACATGCACACACTCACTCTCACACAAGCTCACACACACTCATACAAACACACACGCAACACTTTCACACTCTCACACAAGCCCACACACACACTCACATATACTCATACAAACACACACGCAACACTTTCACACACAAGCTCACACACACTCATACAAGCACACACTCTCACACTCACACAGGCTCCCACACGCTCTCTCACACATGCTAACACACATGCTCATACACATGCTCACAGACACATGCTCACACACTCACATATACACTCACATGCTCCATACACACATGCTCATACACATAAGCTCACACTCATGCACACACATGCACACACACACTCACATACACCCTCACATACATACACTCACACATGCTCACACACACGCTCTCTCACAGACACTCTCACACATGCTAACACACACATGCTCACTCACACAT
The DNA here is from genome assembly GCF_027595985.1 of Sorex araneus. Lineage (NCBI taxonomy): Eukaryota > Metazoa > Chordata > Mammalia > Eulipotyphla > Soricidae > Sorex > Sorex araneus. The sequence continues at coordinate 753,965 of NC_073303.1, forward strand.
GCTCACACAGACAAGCTCACACTCATACACATACATACACACACACTCACATACTCACTTACACCCTCATACGCTTACACACACAAGCTCGTACACATCCTCACACACTCTCACACACTCACCCACTCACACATGCACATACACGCACACACTCAGGCTAACACACATGTACACACTCACACAGTCACTTGCACACTCTCACAACTCTCACATTCACGCGCTTGCACATGTTCTCACACATGAGAGACACACTCTCTCACTCACACACACTCATGCATGCACACACACACACACTCACTCACACACTCACACACCTGCACACACTCACACAGTTTCCCTGGCCATGGTGAGACTGACGTTTCCTGGGCGGCAGGCAGGTGCCTGTGGTTGGAGCTGCCCTCGCCTCTGCTGTGAGTTTGGGTCTGTTTATTGACCCGGGGGGGGGGGGGATCCTGAAAGTAGTTGCGACCCAGAGACTGTCTATTGAGGTTTCCGACTCGCTGTGTGACCTGGAGGCGCCCCTGGGCCTCGGTGGGGAGCACGGGAGGGGCAGGGGTGCGTGTCGGTGCCGGCAGAGCCCGACACCTGCTGGGCCCGATGCGCAGGGTCCGGTTCTGCAGTGACCCTTGTCCCCCGGCGGGCTTGGTCTCCACGTTATTTTCAGTTTCTCGCTGGTTGGGTGGTTTCGGGCGGGACCGAGAGTCAGCTGGGAGTGGCCCGGCCCGGGGCTGGCTGTCACTCTCCAAGTCTGGCCCGACGCATAAAGGTGCCGGCAGAGCGACGGGCGTCCAGCAGGCGGGCTGGGCGGGGCAGGTGCTGCGGCCAACGGCCAGGAGGACAGGGACACGGAGCCGCGCGTCGTTCCCCCTGGAAGGCTCATCCCCACCCTGGACGGGGCGAGTCCCCCGGGACGGGAGCGAGCACAGGCCCCCTGCGGAAGCAGCCGGCCATCCCAGGCGCGTGCCGGTAATGGGTTTATGGGGCTTAGCGCCCGGACCCGGGCCCCCGGCGGCTCCCTGGCAATGCCGGCGTTATGGAGTGATTTTTACTTTACGGCCGATTCCATCAGATCATCCCTTCCTTTCACACACAAGGTTAATTCACTTCTTGATCACATTATTTCCTCGCTGCTCTTTGACAATATAAAAATTCTGAGTGGACAGCTCAATCCCTCTTCCATCTCAGATTTGATTGTTATGGTATTGCCTGGCGTCCCTCGGAGCCCTGCAGCCGCCCTGGTCGCTCTTTATGACACTTAAATGGCCCGGCGACCATTTCTCCATCTAGTCACGAAATGCTGTTAATAACTCATTTCCAAAGAGGCCCTTCTTTATGTCTTGGCATTAAAGGAATTTTTATTAGGTGCCAGGCGAGGTGACACGCAGCCAGTCAGCAAAGAGTTAATTAATCTGCTGAAATTTATTGCCTTTGATACTGCACTCGGTGTGACAGTCCCTAAGAGAAACAGATACTATATTTACAGCCCGGGTTGAAATATTCAGTAACGCCGTCTGCATACCGACCCACTCCATCAGGCGGGGGCCTTTGGCCGGAACATCCATTAATCACGGAAGATGAATTTGTGTAATCTATCTTCTTTCTTATTCGGAGATCCCAATAAATATTGAAATAATAATTTATTGATTGCCTCGCAGTATAAATGTGCCGGAAAGTCACCAGAGACATTTGCATGGAAATGCGTTCTGGAAGTCGGCGGCTTTCCCGGGGAAGGGGCGGCCGGAGCCTGCAGCTGGGCCGCAGAACGTTCTGGAACGAGCAGGTGCCAAACCATCCCTCACCGAGCACAGAGACCGGCCCGGCTCGACCCCAGGCTGCCAGGGCCGCCCAAGCCGACAGGCGACAGGCGCGTTTCCTCTCATTCCCTCCGTCAGTGCCCTGCGGAGTTCACAAACAACGTCCCCGGGCCCCTCCTTCCCGCAACACGCACCCAGGGGCCGCAGGGGCCAGAGTCCAGGAGCCGTCGTCCCCCCAGCCCCTGGGCTCCGCGGCCGAGAGGCTCTCGGGCTTCCCTGTGCAGTTCCAGCGGCCTCGCTGCTCTGCTGTCCATTGGGTTTGTGTCTATCTGGGGGCCACGCCCCGCAGTGCCCAGGGCTTACTCCTGGCTCTGTGCTCGGGGACTACCTGGCAGTGACCATACACGGGGCCGGGGACTGGAGCTTGGTCAGCCCAGGGCAAGGCGGTGCCCTACCTGTGGGACTCATTTTTTCAGTCGGAGGAGGGGTTTGTTAGATTTTTTTTTTTTTTTGCTTTTTGGGTCACACCCAGCAATGCTCAGGGGTTACTCCTGGCTCTGCACTCAGGAGTTACCCCTGGCGGTGCTGGGGGACCCTATGGGATGCTGGGACTCGAACCCCAGGTCGGCCACGTGCAAGGCAAATGCCCTCCCCGCTGTGCTATCGCCCTGGCCCCTGTTTTGTTTTTTAATGTTTGTTCTGGGCCACACCCAGTGTTACTCAGGAAAGTACTTTTTATCTGGGTGGGGGGGACATAAGAATGCCATCATAATTCTCTGACACTTAAATCCCTGGGCTTGGTTGTGTTATTTCTGAAAGAAGACAGAGTGTTTTGAAATCCTTGAGAGAAAGTTTACACATACTATCCTTGCCCCACATCTAAAGAAACAACGAGACGAGGTGTTTTATTGTCACCTGAAATGGTGTTTTTGAGGTAGATATAAAAAATAAAAAAAATACATATTTTGTATTTTTTTTTTTTTTGGCTGGAGTGATAGCACAGTGGGTAGGGCATTTGCCTTGCACGCAGCCAACCCGGGTTCGATTCCTCCGCCCCTCTCGGAGAGCCTGGCAAACTACCAAGAGTATCCTGTTCGCATGGCAGAGCCTGGCAAGCTACCTGTGGCGTATTCGATATGCCAAAAACAGTAACAAGTCTCACGATGGAGACGTTACTGGTGCCGGCTCGAGCAAATCGATGAGCAACGGGATGACAGTGACAGTGACAGTGACTGTATTTTTTTAGCAATAGTGATACTACAAAGCCATATCCTTTATTTAATTTTATTTTGATTTTCATTCTGTTTTGTTTTGATAAAATCTGAGATCAGTCGTTCGCAACAGACGATAGAATTTAACAACCCTGGATCAATGAAGCTGGCACCGTATCATTCATTCTCCAGCGACAGACGACAGACGTAGACAGAGGGCCCTGGGTGGCCGTCTGCTGACCCGAGCGGGACGTACCGTGTGTATGTACGTAGATGAGTTGAAGAGCCTCTCGGCGGGTGGGGCGGGTACCGGCTGCTTCTCCCGTGACTGGCTCGCTGTGTGGTGGCGTCTGCTGCGAGATTGCTCGTACTCGCTCTCACTTTCCAGTGCTCTTCGCTTGCTGATGCGAATCATAGGGTTGCTGACTTGCGTCCTCGCTGGTGTTTGGCTAAGTGGATTATTCGTTCAGAGCATCCGTGTTTCATGGCGGTGCGGCGCGGACTTCTGCTTCCAGCCCGACTGCTCTGGTCTCCTCCGCACCGCCGTCCTTCCACGGGACCCTGACCCTGGGACCCCCTAAAGCCGCCTTCGTTCAGCCCCAGGAGCACTGGGCCTGGCATCCCAGCACCCACCCGCGCTCTGTCTTTCCCTGGCCAAGGGCCGTCCCGCCTCCAAGCCAGGGGCTGCCCGTGACCTGGCTGGGCCGGGGGGCTACTGAGCCCCCTGGGGGCTGTTTGCTGTCTCGGCGCTGAGCGGGGTGGGGGAAGGAGCCACAGATCATTTGGAAAATGGTCCCTGTCGCCTGAGCAGCTCAGAGGCAACCCTCGTTCCAGAGACCGGAGTTCAGGTTCCTCTGGACGCTGGCCCTTGGCCGAGACCTTTCCAAGGCGGGGGCTGGAAGCGGTCACTTTATTGGGGGGGGCTCATGGGGGGCTCTGCGTGGGGCCCTGAACTCTCCCTCCCGCTTCCCAGGGAGGGGCCTGAGTAGGGACCAGCTACGGCCACCCCGGGACGGTCCCCTCCTGCACCCCAGGGACGGTCCCCTCTCCTGCCCGCTGGCCCCCTCGTCCACTCCTGTCCCGCGCCCGCTCGCGTTCTCACTGCATTTCACAAAGGTTTGCCTGTCTGATTAGGCGAGTCTTTGTGTCTTGTTGTTCCTGTTAATTCAAAGTGAGTTTTTGTCCTCGGCTTTTTATTTTTGGCTTGATTTCGTTGCTGTTGTTGTTGCAGGAGGTGTCACTCACTCACAGGAGCACCTCTCAGTGCGTCTCCGGGACCGAGAGACAGTGCGGGGGTTACGTCACTCGCCAGGCGCATGGTCAGTCCGGCTTGAGCCCCTCCCCCGCTGGTCCGGCCTTGGGGTAAACAGGATGTGTGGTCTCCGTGAAGGGCAGTGGGAAGCGCCTCCATGCGTCTCTGGGGTGCAGGTGAAGTGGAGTCGCCTCTTCTTCGTTTCTTTCTCCCCAGATGCCCCCATCAGCCCCTGGACGGGGGGAGGCCCAGGCCTGGTCTTTGCTTTTCTTTGCAAATCGCGTCGTTTCTGTCTGTTTGCCGTGGACGCTGTGCAAGCCTCCTGGTCGCTCTTCTCAGTTAACTGGCTTCAGTGCTCAGAAGCCCACCGTGGTGGTGTGGGCCAGTGATGCCCACTGCGGGCGTGTGCACAGGGCTGGGCCCCAGCTGTGGAAAAGCGAACAATTGTATAAGCCAGGGAGGCCGATTAATGTTCACGGCTGGGTAATATTTCAACGTGTGACCACAGTGCATTGCTTCTAATTCTTCCAGCTACTTCTAGGCCCTTCAGGCCTGTGCTGACGGGCAGTGCTGCAGCGGCCAGCCAGGACTCGTGTGCTCTCAGGGACACGCTCAGAGGTGCAGCGACCCCAGCATGCTACCAAGGCCTTGTCATTTGAACGTAAATGCTTAAAATATTTAACCCCCTGCTTATAAAACAACATGCATTACAGATTATTAATGAAGCCAATCGCTTTTGAGTATGTATGATTATGAATTCTCCTTGTGTATAAGTTCAAATTTTAATCTCTATCTTTTTAAAAAATTTTTTTTAATTATTATTTTTTTAATTTTTATTTTTTTAAAATTTTATCACCATGTGGAAAGTTACAGAGTTCTCAGGTTTATGTCTCAGTTATACCGTATTCAAACACCATCCCTTCACCAGTGCCCATATTCCACCACCAAAATCCCCGGTATACCCCCCGCCCCCACCCCAACTGTATAACTGATGAATTTCACTTCATTTTCTCTTCACCTTGATTACGCTCCATATTTCAACACAAAACTCACTATTGTTGTGGGAGTTATACCCCCAAACAAGATAGCCCTACTAAGGAGGCATTTGATAATTAGTTTTCCATTAAAAGATTCTATGTTTTCAGGTTTTAGAAAAGGTCGCGGCTAACGCGGCCGCATGGCTCAGATGTGTCCCAGTCCCGAATCCTGGAGCCGTGTTAGTTGCTGCTCAGTGTTGCCAGGGCTCCATCTGGAGAAGGTGTGCTGGCGGCACCTCCTCCTTCCGGCCCCCCCGGTGTTGCTGGCCCCGATTCGGGTCCGGAGCATTGTCCGGGCCGCGTTGCTCACCAGAATGCCTGCCGCTTCTCTCTTAACCTCTATCTTGATGACGATTTTTCCCCCCTTGGTTTTGTTGTTGGGCCCCACCCAGTGATGCTCAGGGCTTGCTCTTGGCTCTGTGCTCAGAAACCGCCCGGGGTGGTCCGGTGACAGCGATCTGCGGCTATACTCTATCTCTGGGCCAGTTGTTCCTCTTCTTAGTAAATTGCAGTTTTAAACTATTCTGTAAAAAGCGATTTCCTCCCAACCCCTTGCTTCTTCTTTGGTTCCTTCGCTGTCTTTAGGAGAGCAGGTGGTTGCGATTTTCTCTCGAGGCAGCTTGGCTCGCCCAGCTGTGTCCAAGGAGTGATTCCTTTGGCTGTATTCTGCTGTTTTACTCGCAGAGGTGCGCGAGAACTGGGTTGTTTTTCTCGAGACTAAAAGTTCTTAGTTTTCTTCGCCTTCGCAAGCTCCTCGTGTGCGTTTCCGGAATCTCCTCCCCGGTCTCGTCCAGGGCCGGCCGCTGGGTGACCCTGGGGTTTGTCTCTCTGCTCCCTGGCCCGCAGCCTCCCTTCCACTTCCTCTCCCGTGTCACTGTTTCTGCATTCTCGGGAGGAAACTGGACCTGCATGCTGAGTTACAGTTCCAGGTATCAGATCGATATTTCAGTTCCTGGATTTCTGCTGCTCCTACACCGCTCGTTGGCTGAGAAATGAGTTACAACTTTATTAAGTGTGTTCTAGACCATCTTGATTCATATATGTTCTATAGTATTTTTTATGGTTTCAAAGTGAGTTTTTGCTTTTATTGTTTTCTGGAGCCACGCCTGGCTGTGCTCAGAGCTTGCCTCTGGCTCTGTGCTCAGGGATCAGCCTGGCCTGGCTCCGGACTGATGGCAGCCGGGTACATGGTAGCATCTCCCTGGAGACAGGGCTTTTAAGTTACTGAATCACAGTGAGATACAGTTGCAGAGTCGCTCATGGTTGGGTTTCAGTCATACAATGTCCCAACACGTCTCTTCACCAGGGCACGTTTCCCAGCACCAGAGTCCCCAGGTTCCCTCCCGACAGCCCCACCCAGCACTTTCCTACTCTCTCTCTCTCTCTCTCTCCCTCCCTCCCTCTCTCTCTCTGTCTCTCTCTCTCTCCCCTTTTGGCCTCACAGTTTGCAATGCAGACACCGAAAGGCCACCAAGCACATCCCTCTCCCTCCTTTCCGCATTCAGCCCTTGTCCAGAGCGACTGGCGCCAACTGTGAGAGTCAAGCTGGTCTCACAGGCTGGCACGGATGCAGGGCGAGGGGGATTCTCCCTCCCTGTTGGGCACGCCGGCTGGTGCAGCTTTTTGGGAAACGGTGTGGGCATTCCTGAAAAAACTAGAAATTGGGCCTCGGTGTGCCCGGCAATGCCACTTTCGGGAATACACACAGCAGAAACGCCATCTGCACTGGTACGTTCACCGCGGCACTGTCCACCATAGCCGGAATCTGGAACCGGCCCGAGCGCCGAGCACAGTTGATTGGATAAAGACAGTGTGGCACAGCTACACAATAGCAGCCCGGCAGCTGTCAGGAGAAAGGAAGTCCGAACACTGCTTGTCACTGCATGGTGTGGAGGGTACCGTGCTCAGTGGAGCGGGTCGGAGGGAGAGGGATGGAGCGAGAACGGCTGCACTCGGCTGTGGGATGCAGTAAAGACAGTCTGAGCCGAATACTTAGGGCCAGGAGGAAAGTGCGAGGGGGCAGAGGGCAGATAGGGTGGAGAAGGGACCGGCATGTTCTAGAATTTTTTTCCTGACTGCTCCTCAGGTCCGTTCACGCAGCCCCGGTGGCTTCCCTGCCATCCTGCTGCTCTTTGAAGGGCGGCACCCGCCCGCCACTCACTCCCGGCCCAGCGAGTAAAGACAGAGGAAAGAGGCTTCCTGGCGAGCCGCTGCCCCTCCCGTGCTTACGCAAGCCACTCCGGGGTCGTCTCCTGCCCCCGCTCCTCCGTGGGCCCGGCCGGCCAGTGGAGGCTGGCGAGCTTTCAGGGAGATTTTCAGTGGAACAATTTATCTTGAAAAAATTAAAAAAAAACCAGGGCTGGAGTGATAGCACAGCGGGTAGGGCGTTTGCCTTGCATGCGGCCGACCCGGGTTCGAATCCCAGTATCCCATATGGTCCCCTGAGCACCGCCAGGGGTAATTCCTGAGTGCAGAGCCAGGAGTGACCCCTGTGCATCGCCGGGTATGATCCAAAAAGCAAAAAAAAAAAAATAAAAAATTAAAAAAACCTTCCAATATCTTGGGGGTCATTCTTCGTCTACTTAGAGGGCAGTATGTTGCCCCATGCTGAAGCTTCTTGAAATCTGAATTTTAGTTCATTGACACGTCGGTGCTTTTTAAAATTTTGGGATTTCTGTGTTACAGGGCGCAGAGAGGAGCTTTTTCCTTTCCATGTTGTAGTTGTGGAGGCTGAGAGCAGCGGGATTGACTTCCTGGGGCAGATCGTGGTAAGTTTGGAAGCTCAGGCTGTGCTTCCCGCTCGCACAGCCCTGCCCGGCCCACCTCAGAGCCACCTGCCAGCAGCCGGTCGTTTTCCAAACGCACCTACCTCTGTAGCTAACTTTGGCCAATTGAGAAAATAATTATGGAAATACTGCTTACAATCCTCTCACACCACACACATCTAAGGGTGACAATACAGATAGTTGACACTGATCTTGGCATTTTTTTTTTTGAAAAAGGCTAAAGTTCAGGCACGCTGCTTGGAGATTTAATACTCCTCCCATATAATGAACGCTGAGGTACCAGGATAAACAGCTTCATAAACAACAGCGGAACAGAAAACCCCACTTTCTCCTCCCCTCCGCCGAGGCTCTGGGTTTGCTCTCTCCCGGGTGGGACGCGAGGAATCCCGTGACCCCCCCCCCCACGCAGAGCCACCGACGCCCCTTCCTCCGCCGCACAGACCAGAGTGGCCGACGCGGCCAGCCGAGGGGTCCGGGTGAGTTAAAACACCCAAAGTTACTTACAAAAGCCGAAGTGAAAAAGCAGAAGAATAAAGACAAGGTCAGTGCGTGGGAGCAGACGCCGGGCGCGGCTGCCGGGTCCCTGGGCCAGTCGGAGGGAGATGGAGCGTGTCACGGTTTCACCGGCTAAATGGAGGGAAAAATCTCATCCGCGCGAACATATGTCTCGGCAGGTGGGGTCCGAGTCATTGTTAGCACACGCGTCCCGGCCCACTGGCGACTGACCTCGTGAGAGTCACGTATGCCACACGGGGACGCGGGGTCGCAGAGCGAGAGTCCCAGGGCCCCTTCCCGACCCGCGCGTCTGCCGGAGCCTGTCACGCGTCTGCTCCGCCGGGAGCGCCGACTCTGTTCTGGCCTCCGCCTCCCTGAAGGACGGAGCTTCTCGCGTCGGGTCCCCACAGCAGAGGACGAAGGCGTCAGCGGGACAGTTCCTTTCCCGCGTCGCCCCGCGAGGCGCCTTCCAGAGAACGCTCTGAACGTCTCAGGGACAGGCAACGTTGGGTTGTTGGGACACAGAAATATCCGGGAAGTGTGGGGCCGTGGCGAGAGCCCGGTAGACATGGACTCCAGGCTCCAGGAGTGGGACTCAGAATCTCGAGTGGCACCACAGGCGGTCTCAGCGAGGCAAGACCTGCTTCCTGTCTCAGCCAGGTGGGGGGGCTTGAATTTCATACTTTAATTTTGTGTGGGCAATGCAAGCGTCCCGAGGGTCCAGAAAGCGGCCTGGAGCATGTCAGTGGCTTGGTAGCACGCGACGGGGACGAATGGAGACGCTACTGGCGCCCGCTCGAGCAAATCGAAGATCGATGGGATGACAAGTGATACAAGTCATACAAGTGAGTGCAAGCGTCATCTTGTCATAGTGCAGAAGGGAAAATATCCCCGTCGACGGGAGCAAAACACACTATTTGTGGTCCTCATTTTGCTGAGGCAAAACGAAGGTCCTTTCACTTTAAGAATAAATGAAAGGGGCTGTAGCAATAGCACAGCGGGGAGGGCATTTGCCTTGCACGTGGCCGACCCAGGTTCGATTCCCAGCATCCCATAGGGTCCCCTGAGCACCGCCAGGAGTAATTTCTGAGTGCAGAGCCAGGAGTGACCCCTGAGCATCGCTGGGTGTGACCCAAAAAGCAAAAAAAAAAAAAAAAAAGAATAAATGAATATGGAGAAGGTGCTAAGCGTCAAATCTCCCTAGTAGATGGACCTCAGGGCTGAAAGCTCGGAGGCCTCAGAACGGGATGGGGGGGATCCCCTCCCTCTGAGAGGGCTCTGGCAGACCCCACATTCGAGCCCCTCTGACGGTCTCACAGCTCCTGGAGTGTAGGGCCTCACAGCCCGGGAGCAGCCAATTTGATGGGGAAGCTGCACCAGGGGCGGTGAGTGAAAACAGTGACCAAAGGCCCACCCAGCCGCGAGGGGCTCAGCGACCCCCAGACCGTGAGACCAGTAGCACCACTGTGAGGTAAAACAACCGTCACTTACTGACTTTTCTTCATCTGTAGTACTGTCGTCCATTGTTCATGGGTTTGCTCGAGCGGGCACCAGTAATGTCTCCATGGTGAGACTTATTGTTACTGTTTTTGGCATATCAAATACACCACGGGGAGCTTGCTAGGCTTTGCCATGTGGGTGGGATACTCTCGGTAGCTTGCCGGGCTCTCTGAGAGGGGCGGAGGACTCGAACCCAGGTCATCCGTATGCAAGGCAAGTGCCCTACTGGCCGTGCTATGGCTCCAGTTCTTCATCTACCTCCTGATAATTCCATTTGTCATTTTGTTGCAACAAGCAATATGAAGTAGGATTGTTTGCTTGGGGAGCTGTCTTGGGGGTGGGAGGGAAATGGGGGATATGGAGGAAGGGCACACAGGTGAGGGGACTGGTGTGGGAACACCGAGTGCCTGAAACAACGGCTGTCAGAACTTTGTAAATCACTGTGTTTAAATAAGAAAATTAAAAAGAAACGATCCACTTATATGCAAAGTTTATGACTTCATCTTTTGTAACAGCTGCATAGTATTCCATTGTATAGACATAGCAAAGTTTCTTAAACCAGTCATCTGTTCTCGGGCATTCGGGTGTTTTCCAGATTCTGGCTATTATAAACAGTGCTGCGATGAACATATAAGTGCAGATGTCGTTTCGACTATACTTTTTTGCTTCTCCAGGATATGTTCCCAGAAGTGGTATTGCCAGGTCAGGTGGAAGCTCAATTTCTAATTTTTTTGAGAAACGACCATACTGTTTTCCAAAAGGGCTGAACCAGTCGGCATTCCCACCAGCACTGTAGAAGGGTCCCTTTCTCCCCACATCCACGCCAACAGCGGTTGCTTTTGTTCTTTCGGATGTGTGCCAGTCTCTGTGGTGTGAGGTGGTATCTCATGGTTGTTTTGATCTGCATCTCTCTGATGATTAGTGATGTAGAGCACTTTTTCATGTGCCTTTTGGCCATTCGTATCTCTTCCTTGGGAAAGTTTCTGTTCATTTCTTCGCCCCATTTTTTGATGGGGTTGGATGTTTTCTTCTTGTAGAGTTCAACCAGTGCCTTATATACCCTTGATATCAACCCCTTATCGGATGGATATTGGGTGAATATCCTTTCCCATTCTGTAGATTGTCTTTGTATTCTGGTCACTGTATCTTTTGTGGTGCAGAAGCTTCTTAGTTTAATGTAGTCCCATTTGTTTATCTCTGTTTCCACTTGGTTGATCAGTTGCATGTCATCTTTGAAGATACCTTTAGCTTCAATATGGTGGAGGGTTTTGCTGACCTTGTCTTTGATGTACCTTATGGACTGTGGTCTGATGTTGAGGTCTTTAATCTATTTTGATCTGACTTTTGTGCATGGTGTCAGGTCGACATGGAAAGCATCATGCTAAGTGAAATGAGCCAGAAAGAGAGAGACAGACATAGAAAAATTGCACTCATCTGTGGAATATAAAATAACAGAGTAGGAGACTAACACCCAAGAATAGTAGAAATAAGTACCAGGAGGTTGGCTCCATGGCTTGGAAGCTGGCCCCACACTCTGGGGGAAAAGGCAGCTCAGATAGAGAAGGGAACATCAAGTAAAATGTGGTTGGAGACCCCGCGCGGGAAGGGAGATGCGTGCTGAAAGTAGACTAGAGATCAAACACGATGGCCACTCAATGCCCCTATTGCAAGCCACAACACCCAAAAGGAGAGAGAGAACAAAAGGGGATGCCCTGCCACAGAGGCGGGGTGGGGTGGGGGGGGATGGGATTGGGAGGTGGGAGGGATACTGGGTTTATTGGTGGCGGAGAATGGACACTGGTGGAGGGATGGGTTCTCGAACATTGTATAAGGGAAATATAAGCACGAAAATGTGTAAATCTGTAACTGTACCCTCACGGTGATTCACTAATTAAAAAATAAATAAAATTAAAAAAAGGAAAGTGGATTATAAACAACAATGAAAATGCTGACATTGAAAGAATGTAGAAAACATTCAGAAAAAAGCAAAAACATTTATAGTTTTAAGGGTAAGGACTGGATCTTGTTACTCTGTATTTGCTGCCTCCTAGAATAAAAGTTGTGCACAATCAGTGATCAATAAATGCTTGTTGATTGAAAAAAAAAAGAAATGAGTATGGCTATCACAAAATAAACACAAGCATTGTTTACCAATGATTTACATTATCATCACCAATGGCTTCCTGAACATTCCATAGGTTTCACGCACCCTGTATAGTTTGTCTCTAAACATGCACATATAGGAATTAGCTAACTATTAGTTTGAAATCATAATAAATGCAGAATTTCTGTTTAATAAAAGTATAGGGCCAGAGAGATATAGCCCTACCACTGAGTACGGTCCTTTGAACACTGCCAGGAGCGGTCCCAAAGCAGAGCCAGGGGTGATTCCTGACTGGGTTCAGGACCATACGAGATGCCGGGAATTGGAGCTGGCCAGGAGCAGCCAGGCACCTGCCCGCTGTGCCGTGGCCCACCCAATATCTCACACAGTTACCACACTTTCTAGGGTTATTTTCCAGAACTGGACAACATCAGTCCTGAATCCGCAGAAAGTGCAAACAAGAGTAGCAGAGGGAATCGTAGTTTCTTACGAGGGTCTCTTCCACAGTCAGGGGTCACGAGCACTACAGCTGTTGGGTCCAGTCACCTGACCCCGTGTTTTATCAACCCCTTATTCCTGCTTTCGAAATAGAAAAAGTATTTTGCAGACTACCCTGGCAGAGATGAAAACCAGTATAATACCATTTTGTATGTTTTGGAATAGAATATCAGACAGTGAAAATGTCATAGTCATACGCAGTTAAATTAACCAGAAACAGCGGTAAACAAAAAACACTAATAAAAGGGCATTGAAGGTTTGAGAATTATCTAATGCAAGTGCCGTGAACGTGGTCACCGCTGCTACCTCGTGGCTGGAGCTAGTGGCCACCTGCTGCTCACGGCTAGGTGAATGCGTGTGGACGCATGTGACTGTCTGTAGCTGCGTGTGGCTGTGTGTAGCTGTGCATGGCTGTGTGTGACTGCATGTAGCTGTGTGTGCCCGTGTGTGGCTGTGTGTGGCTACGTGTAGCTGTTCATGGCTGTGTGTGGCTCTGTGTGATTGTGTGTGGCTGTGTGTGGCTGTGTGTGGTTATGTGTGGCTGCATGTGGCTGTGCGTGGCTACATATAGCTGCGTGTGCTGTGTGTGTTCGTGTGGGGCTACATGTGGCTGCGTGTGGCCATGTATAATTGTGGCTGTGCGTGGCTGCATGCGGATGTGTGTGGCTGAGTGTAATTTTGTGTGGCTATGCATGGCTGCGTGTGGCTGTGTATAATTGTGTGTGGCTGTGTGTGGCTGTGTGTAATTGTGTGTGGCTGTCTGTGGCTGTGCATGGCTGCGTGTGGCTGTGTGTAATTGTGTATAATTGTATGTGGCTGCGTGTGGCTGTGTGTACTTGTGTGTGGCTGCGTGTGGACAAGACAAGCACTGCCCAGACCCCTGTGGCTCAGCATTCACCACATTTTTTCAGGAGCAAGAAATGCCTGCAGGCCGGCACCTTCCGGATCTTTCAGACCAAAGGCCCAGAGCCCTCACGGTGCCCGAGGGGCGCCCTGATCATCGAAACTCGCTGGCTTTGAGAAAAAGCAAAGGAACATATAAAATTCCGGGGCCCGAGAGAGAGTCCAGGGGTTAAGGCACTTGCCTTGCACCTGGCTGACTCGGATTCGATCTCGTGCATGAGACAGCGTCCCCTGAGCACCACCCGGAGTGACCCCGGAGCACCGAGCCAGGAGTAAGCCCCGAGCACCTCTGGGTGTGGGCCAAAACCAATGCTAACTCCCCCCTCCAAACGGAAACGGAAGGAGAAAATATAAAATTCCAACTCCATTTCCAACCTGACCTCAGTGTAAAATTCAGAAGCTGTGAACAAAATAACCCCCAGCGCTGGCAGCAGCCGCAGGTGCCAGGGGCAGGTGAGAAGTTCTGCCCACGGCTTGGAGGTGAGACAGTCTGGCCTGTCCCGAAGGCACCGACTGTGGTCTCCCCACCTGCCCCTCCTGACGCTAAGGCTGGGACCACCACCCTCCCCAGCTCCTCAGCCGGGGCCCAGGGAAGGCACGCCCCCCCCCTCCCCGCCGTCCCACGGAGCCGGAAGATGCCGAGGCCCCAAACCAAAGCCAAGGAGCGAAAGGCTCGGGGTGGGGGGATGGAGGAGCACCTGGTGGCTGACACGTGTTCCCAACTTACGTCATTTGAGTTTTGTTCTTTGGGTCACTGTGAGGTGCTGAGGGCTCACTCCTGGGCTCACTCCTGGGGGGTCTCTGGGCACCACCGGGGCTCCGTCTCCACCGGCCAGCAAGCACCTTGACCCCTGTACAGGAACGTCCACGCTCAGTTTTAAGAAGCAAATACAAGACAGGTTCACGTGTGTTGGACACTGCCCTTCCCGGTGTCGTCCGGCCAGGAAGTTTCGTTCCTTCATTTGCTTTTTATTTCCCATCAATACTTCAAGGCACGGGTCTGGCAATCTTAATTTTAATGGAATTTATTATTGGAGTGGAATAGGGAGTGATACTCATAGCCGTGGCTATTATGCACAAGGATTTATAATGACATGAATTAGGTAAAGAGCGTTTTACAAAAGCCTGTTTGAGAGTTTATTTTCTCCTGACATTTCCCGTAATACGTCCCCAGCCTCAGACGAGAGGGAACCACGGCGAGACTGAAATTATTTAGATGGTCTCAATCAGAGGGGATATCTCTGAGCTTACAGAGCCGAGGATTTATTCTTGCAGCCGTCCTAACAATACACGCAAGGCTGGGGAGACGGTGGAGAGAAGTCGCTTTGTATCCCGGGGACGCTGGTGGAGTGTCGGGAGCTTGTCTCTGAGATTTCTCTCTCCCTGGCCGAGTCACCGGGTTCTTCCCGCCCTCCAGGACAAGGGCAGCCGACCGTCAGCATCTCTGGCGTCTCCGTGACCTCCGAGAAACGCGTCTCAGTGGCCTACGCCCGGCAGCCAGCCCTCGGCCCCAAGCTTGGGAGACTCTGCAGCCGCGTTCCCGGGGCTTCTGACTTGTCCCTGCGGGGGGAGGCAGAGGGAAGGCTCCCCGTGTCGGACCCGAGCCCACGGCGAGGGGGACCTGGTCCGTTGGATGCTTAAAAGCCCAGCTCCCCGCTGCATTTGGCCAGAAGGGGGAGCAGCTGCCTTTCGGTGTCCAGCTGCTCTCCAAGCTCATCCCGCACGGCCCGTGGAAGCCACCAGGTGGCCCCTCGGCCCCGGCCCAACACTACAGACGTGCGGGACGCCGCCTCTCTGGGCTCCGTCACGCCTTGCTGGTGGCGTCTCCGCCTGCGTGTTTACAAACCCCAGTGAACACAGCCACGTCTCCCCCCGAGGGAAGGTCACCGGGGCTTAACCGCCGGCGAAGCTTTTGATGCACAAAAACGTCATTTCTTCATGGCTTTCTGGGGTTAGACGCCGCCCCGTGGAGGCCTGACGCCTGGACCTCAAGTACCGAGATGCCTTGATTTACCCTAACTCATGCTTGAACCGGCTTCTCTCGATGCAGTGACCTCTCCCCAGAGAGGAAGGGTCTTCCCCAGAAACCACTGCTTCACTGTCTTGTTTCTGGCCCACATCTGGCGTGTTTGGTGACACTTCACGCTCCTCTACAACGTGCGCCTCAGGCAAGCTCGTCTGCCCTCGGGGATCCCGGGAGGATTGAGAAACGCTCCGGACAATTCCACTGAGAAGCAGAAGCCCCAAGCCAGCTCTGGGCCCCGGGGCCGAGCAGACCCAGGGTTCCGGCGTCTCCCACAGCTGGAGCTGAGCTGGGCTGGGCTGGGAGCTCAAGGCCCCGACCATCCCGGGCCGGACTCCCAGTCCGACAGCGGGTCAGGGGCCCCCGAGTCCCCGCAGGGTGATGCCGGGGTTCAGCCCCCGCTGAGCTCGGGGGGCCTGAGTGTCTTCAGACTTTCTCTCTTCCCCTCGCTCCCCAGCTGAACCTCCCAGGTGGGAAAACGCTGAGCAGGTTTCCAGTGCCCCCAGGGACTGTCCCCGACACTCGAAACCCAGAGCCAGGAGCGAAGTGATGCCGTCCTGCTACTCCTGTTTCTGTTTGGGTGAAAGTCAGCGATGGAAGCTGGAAGATTCCAAGGCATCATTCTGCCTCGAGCTGGAGACACAGTCTCGTCTCCACACCAACCTGTATTTTTCCTAAGAACGTAGGGGTACTGCTATTTGTTCAGCCATTGATCAAGCTGGTTGAATGGGCATGAATGCCACATTACTTTTTTTTTTTGCTTTTTGGGTCACACCCAGCGATGCTCAGGGGTTACTCCTGGCTTTGCACTCAGGAATTACTCCTGTCGGTGCTTGGGGGACCATATGGGATGCTGGGGATCGAACCTGGGTCGGCCGCGTGCAAGGCAAATGTCCTCCCCGCTGTGCTATCGCTCCAGCCCCCCACATTACTTTTGTTTTATTTTTCAGATTGTATCACCATGAGATAGAGTCACAGAGCTTTGTTTGAGCTTCAGCCACACAGTGACGGAACACCCACCCCTCCACCAGGGCACATTTCCCACCACTGATGTCCCAAGTATCCCCACCCCCCACACACACACCCCAGGCCTCACCCCGCCTCTGTGCAGACAGTCTCCCCAACACTCTCTCTCTAATTTGGGGCGTTATGCTTTGCTTGAAATGTCCCACCACCATTCAAGCCGGCCTGCCAGGGGCAGACGCTAGAGAACTTGTTTTCCATTGTCCATTTTGAATTTCATGAGAGCTCGCACGGCCACGATTGTAAAGGCAAGTTTCTAGGGTGTAACTGGTTGGTTCCAGAGACATCTCTGTCGGGCACTGATCCATTTTGGGATTCAGGTGGGCGTCTCTGGGCCAGGAATGTTGGTGCGCCAAGATGGCGCTGGAGGCACATTGTGGGTGACAGCCCAGTCTGCAGGGCGGGCGGGGCCCGGGGAGGGACAGCTCGGTCTGCTGGGGCGGGGGGGAGGGGGACCCTGGGAGGGACAGCCCGGTCTGCCGGGCGGGGGGAGGGGACCCGGGAGGGACAGCCCGGTCTGCCGGGTGGGCGGGACCCGGGGAGGGACAGCCCAGTCTGCTGCGGCCATGGACCTGGAGATTCAGTCCTGGGACCCGCACAGGGGTGGGGGGGGGCGGGACTGGCTGTGCAGGCTCTTGGTCGTGGCTCCCCTGGGGTGGGCGGGGAGGGGCACCTGCTCGCCCTCCTGCTCCCGTGAACCCTGCCTGGAGCTAGGAGGAGGCGCATTTCTGCTCGAGCAGCGGGTCCGAAAGGCGGCGGCATTGGAATCATCTGGAAGGTTTACTGTAGGGCACAGAGTGCAGGACCCCTGGACTCGGTCACCCTGAGGTCCGGGGAGGGTCCGAGAACAGACGTTTCGGCTGGTCCCGGCCTCGCTGGCTCTGTGCGAGGGAGGGTCCACACCGGGACCCTGGGCTGCGGGAGGCTCTCTCGGGAGCGGCTCAGCCACCAGCTGGGCGCCAGCTGCCGGGCTGACCCTGCACGAGGCCCCCTGGGGGCTCGGGGGTAGCGCGGCAGTCCCCCTCCCGTGGGGGGTGTAGGTGGGCAAGCGCGCGGGCTTTCTCCGGGGGTCGAGTAACCCGAGAGCGTGTCCCCTGACGTCCAGGGCGGGGCCCGGGGAAGGGAGACACGTGCGAGAGGCAGCAGGTCCGCAGCTCCGAGAATCCCCGTGGGCACTCGCCAGGGCAGAGTTGAGAGAGAAGCTTCTAGAAGTCTGAGGTTCAGGAAGGAGAGCGGTGGTCTGGCTTTGTCTTCCGCCGGTGACGCGAGGAGAGGGAGGAGAGAGCCTTGGGGGCGACGAGTGTGTTAGCACAGCCGGGGCCTGGGGCTCTCATGGTCATTGGCTCTGTCCGAACCGTTTCTCCAGGTGTTTCTGTAGTGACTGCGGAAAAATAGAAACAGCAACGAGAGAAAGGCCAGCAAAATGCGAGTTTCAGGGAGTGTAAGTGATTGACGAGTGCTCAGCGAGAACCTGACTGTCTGCAGAACCTTCCGGATGTCTGCAGAACCTTCCGGATGTCTGCAAAACCTTCTGGATGTCTGTAGAACCTTCTGGATGTCTGCAGAACCTTCCGGATGTCTGCAGAACCTTCTGAATGTCTGCAAAACCTTCCGGATGTCTGCAGAAGCTTCTGGATGTCTGCAGAAGCTTCTCCCGCTCTGAGCATGGGAAGTTTTTATCGTTCTTAAGGGCAGGCCCTCAAAAGTAGAGAGAGAGGCCGGGGGGATTGTCTGCCACGGAGGCAGGGGAGGGTGGGACGGGGGGAGCTGGGGACCTGGTGGGGGGAATGGTGGGGGGTGTTCCGTCATTGTGACGACTCAAACATGAAAGCTTGGAACTGGATCTTGCGGTGATTCAGTTAAAAAAAAAAAAAGGCCTGACACTCAGCGGTGAAAGTGGAAACAGAAGAAAGAAAGAAAGAAAGAAAGAAAGAAAGAAAGAAAGAAAGAAAGAAAGAAAGAAGAAAGAAAGAGAGAGAGAGAGAGAAAGAAAGAGAGAAAGAGAGAAGGGAGGAAAGAGGGAAGAAGCAGAAAGTAAGTGAGCAAAGGGCCAGAGCACGGCCTGGGGAGTGAGGAAGGAGAGAGGCAGAGGAGGGGAGATGAAGGGGTGGAGAGACGGGGGAGGGGGGAGAGGCCCGGGGTGGGGGGAGACGCAGCCTCAGCCCTGCTGGAGTCTCCCTGGCTCCTGCCGTGCCGTTGGCTTTATCTCAGGTGCACCTGGCAGAAATGAAAGGTCAAGATTCAGTTTGGTAGGTTGGCCTTGTGTGTGTGTGTGTGTGTATGTGTGTGTGAATGTGTGTGTATATGTGTGTGTGAACGTGTGTGTTTGTGTGTTTATGTGGGTATGTCTGTGTGAATGTATATGTGTGTATTTGTGTGTTAATGTGTGATATGTCTGTGTGAGTGTGTATGTGCGTTTGTGTGTGAATGTGTGTGTTTATGTGTGTCTGTGTGAGTGTGTATGTATGTGTGTTTGTGTGTGTATGTGTGAGTGCGTTTTTGTGTGTTTAAGTGTGTCTGTGTGAGTGTGTATGTATGTGTCTTTGTGTGTATGTGTGCATATGTGAGTGTGTGAGTGCGTATGTGTGTGTTTGTGTGTGAGTGTATGTGTGTGTATGTCTGTGTGAGGGTGTGCAGGTATGAGTGTGTGCATGTGTGTGTGTGTGTGTGTGTGTGTGTGTGTGTGTGTGTGTGTACACAGCCGAACCGCGCACTGAAGCTGAAAGCCCAGCTTTGCCCTCGGCTCTCCCTCCCTGCCCCCGGGGCTCTCCGGCCCGTCTGTGTGTCTGAGGACCTGAACCCCTGCAGTGGCCGCTAGTGGGGCTGCCCAGGCCGTGGGTCTGCTCGGGTGACCTCAGGGCTCGGCCGAGAGAGAGGGGGCGCACACGCCAGCAGCACGGGGACCCGCGGCGGCAGGGACCCTCGATCGACCCGGGCACGAGTGAGACGCAGGCGGCCCCACAGGCCGGAGCTTCCCCGCGGGAGGCGGCACCAAGTTCTCGGGGCTGTGGGGCCGCGTGCTCTGGCGTGTGGGGCAGGAGCACGTGTGCGGAACTGGCTTCCCATGGGCTGTGACAGTGGAGGCCCTTCAGGACCCGCGGCACCGAGCTCCGAGCTCTGCTGCACGAGGGCCCCGACAGCCTCCGCGCGGCCTCCGGGAGACGGCTCTGCGCTCCAGTGCTCCTGGACGCCCGGCCGGACGCTCCTCCCCGGGGTCTTGGAGGAGTATGAACCATGTCCATGATCGAAACGGAAGGCCAGTCAGTGCTGGCAGCTGGCTTCCTCACGTGAAAGTCAGGGGCACCCTGTGTCACCCGCCGAACAGAACACATGTGCATACACATGTACACACACGCACACACGTGCACACATGCACACAGTGCACACACATGTGCATGCACACACAAGCACACACCCACTCTGGTGTAGCAGATCACGGGTGCACATACACACGTGCAAGCATGTAAAAACGCACATGCTCATACAAACATACAAATGCATGCACACGTGTGCACACACGTACACACACGCACACACATAGGCACACACATACACATACACGGACACACGCATGCACACATGTGCACACACATACACATATATGCACACCCGCTCAAGACTGCTGCATTCACTGCCACAGGACACAGTTGTCTCTGGGTCCCGGGGACGAGGGCAGGGCCGCTGCCTGCTCCCCGGCTCGGGGGAACCCTGACGGGGGCCCGGGCTGAGCTCCCCACTCCCGGGCTGCCCTTGTTCGGGGCTCATCACTCCTGCCGCGTGGGGGACGGGCCTGGGGTTGGTGCGGCCTGTCGGCCCCTTTCCCACGTGACACGCTGCTCTGAACCCTCGGGCTCAGCCGTCCCCGCGGAGAGCCCAGGGAACCGGCCCGGCGAAGGCGGGGGGCAGCCGTGCCGTCCCGTGAGGGCGCCCGTGGCCGCAGACACGGCTGCTGGGCTGCGGCTCTGGGACCCTCCGCCCCCGCCGGCCAGACTCGAGCAGGCGGCCCTGGCTCGGCCTGCGTCTGGGGGCCTGAGGGGCCCGGCCTCGCCTGCCTGCGACCTCCCAGACATAATCACCGAGTGCTCACCGGGAATGTGTGGGGGCGAGGGGCAGCAGCGGGTGGGCACGCGTGGGGGCAGGGACGCAGCACTGGGCTGGCGTGGCAAAGGGGCCAAGGGACGGGCACAGCCGGACTCTGCCCCCGGGACCCCGACACGCTCAGACGTGTGAGCGGCCCCCCCTGGACTCCCCCCCAGGCAGAGCCGGAGCCTTGGGGACGAGGCCGGGCAGACGAGGGGGGCCGGGCTCTCCGCCCCGCAGGGGTGCCCTCACCCTGAGCCCCCCGGGCGCAACCTCTCCCCCTGCCCGCACCCACCTCCGTCTGCCTCGAGCGGGACAAGGACAGCTGTGCCCCGGGCCTGCGGGCGGCCGGAGTCTCCCCCCGTGGGCCTTCGCACCTGGTCAGTGGGTGGAACTTCCCTGATCACACCTGGAATCCACCGAGAGGCGCCTGAGGGACTCCCGCGAGCCCCCCTCAGACTCGCACCCCTGCATGGCCCCCGGGGCTGGGGCTGGGCTCTGCTCACGTGGCCGAGAAGCAGCCGGCTCTGCCGGGCCCACACGGGAGCCCACGGGAGACGCCCCGGGGCCGCGGCGGGAGGGGCAGGAGACCACGAGCACCATCAGCATCACCTGCCCAAGGGGGAGCGTGCGGGGGAGACGCTAGAACTTTCCCTGCCTACGCGGAGCCCCTCGGGTCCTGGAGGGGTGGGCTGCTGGGGGCGGGGGAGGAGGAGCTGGGCACGGAAAGCTGCAGCTGGGCCTCGGGGACACACAGTGCCAGCCTGTGGAAGCCACTGCCCCCGGAAGGTCACTGCCCACAGAAGGTTACCTCCCATGGAAGGTCACTGCCCATGGAAGGTCACTGTCCACGGAAGGTCACTGCCCACGGAAGGTCACTGCCCACAGAAGGTCACTGCCCACGGAAGGTCACTGCCCACAGAAGGTCACTGCCCACGTAAGGTCACTGCCCTCGGAAGGTCACTGCCCACGGAAGCCACTGCCCTCGGAAGGTCACTGCCCACGGAAGGTCACTGCCCACAGAAGGTCACTGTCCATGGAAGGTCACTGCCCTCGGAAGGTCACTGCCCACAGAAGGTCACTGCCCTCGGAAGGTCACTGCCCACGGAAGGTCACTGCCCTCGGAAGGTCACTGCCCACAGAAGGTCACTGCCCTCGGAAGGTCACTGCCCACAGAAGGTCACTGCCCACAGAAGGTCCATGGAAGGTCACTGTCCATGAAAGGTCACTGCCCACGGAAGGTCACTGCCCTCGGAAGGTCACTGCCCACAGAAGGTCACTGCCCACGGAAGGTCACTGCCCACGGAAGCCACTGCCCAGGGAGGGCCACCTGTCCCAAGGCTCACTGCGAGGCCCCCACAGGAGGGGGCTGTCTCCGGAATCGGGGCCTCCTAGCGGCCCCCAGCAGGGACCAGGCCCCGGGGCCCCATGGCCCTCAGCCCGCCAAGCCCCTGCGAGTGTCCACCCTGGGCAGGGGACTCAGGAGACGCCCCAGGACTCCCCGCAGGGCACTCGGGTGCGAACAGCTGCGCACTCCGGGCTCAGAAGGACGAGGGGGGACGCCGTGAGTCCCTGGCACGCGTCCCAAGGCCACTGCGTTTAATCTTTGATTGTGATTCATAGCTTGATGGGGAAAAGCCCCAGCTTGCTCGGGGGCTACTCCAGCTCAGTGCTCGGGGACCATGTGGAGTCGGGAATGGAACCTCCTGCCCACCTGGCCTGTGCTCAGCCAGTTGGGCGCCCCCTGCTGGTGGGGGCTTAGAGTGCATCTGAGCTTCCTATTTCCTTTTCTTTCTTTCTCTCTTTTTTTTTTTGCTTTTGGGGTCACACCCGGTGATGCACAGGGGTTACTCCTGGCTCATGTACTCAGGAATTACTCCTGGAGGTGCTCAGGGGACCCTATGGGATGTTGGGAATCGAACCCGGGTCAGCCACGCGCAAGGCAAACGCCCTCCCCGCTGTGCTCTCGCTCCAGCACTGCTGTTTCCTTCTCTTGTCCAGAGACATTTTGCCGACTGTCTTAGGGAAGGGAAGAATGTAAGTTCATTTATATGGATTTGTGTCACTTTGGCTACCATTATAAAGGGCTTGTAGCTCAAAATTATACAGAGCCCCACCAAATGAAACCATTTTATCTTATTAACCTTACACAAGGAAAATTTCAGTCTTTCTTATGATTTTTTTAAAAGCAAGGTACAATCTTTAAGACTAGGTGTTAATTATGTTTTTTATAATATAAGACATACTCAAAATATCGTTCTAACTTAAAAATATCCCGATATCTGACTACATTACAGTAGCATGTTATGCAAGTGGAAAAGCTGTGATAGGTGCCACAGAATTTTGTGGATTCAAAAATTCACAAGTCTTCTTAATTCTTTTATATTAATATTACATTATTCTATTTGTTCCAATTGATCTAAATTACTTGAATTTTCTGTTTAGGAAAAATAGGAAAGTGGTCTTAAATTTTCTTAGCGTTAAATTCGACCTCTGCAATTTATTTTTCATAGATGTTTTATGAAACTGTTTTTAATTAAAGATGCCGTAATACAAAGTGGTCTTTGAATTCATGAATTTAAATCTTTGCTTAAATCCCTAAATCTCGGTAAAATTAAATGCAAGTCTTTCTATTTTGTTAGGATTCACCTTCTTCCAGAAGAGATTTTCTCCCTTGGTAGCTACCATAATAAATGTCCCCGTTTCTCTGACTTTTACTCCAGCTCTGACCAGTACTGACCAATCAATGATCAGTACTGACCAATCAATGGTGGTTTCAGCTCCGTGGTACAAACTTGACATGTTTCCAGGAGGTACTCAAGAATTCAGCGTCACCAAAGATGAGCTCATGACAGGAAACCTGGGCAGAGGTGCGGGATTTGAGAGGAGAGAATCAGCCGTAGGACTGGAAGATAAAACCGGCCAGAGGAAAAGCCAGAGAAAAAGAGGACGAGAGGACGGTATTTCCATCATCAGCGCCTTCCACCGGCAGCTCTGCACTGATTGACACTTTGTGCAAACACAAAACACCAGAGCTTGATTGAGTGAAACCTGCAGGCGCTGTCCCCATTTACGAGACACCATCCACCGAGACACAAAGGTATTCCAGACCCAATAATTAGTATTCTCTGCTGTTGACATCTTGATGGCATTTTTTTTTTCCATAACGAGACTTTCTTCCAAAATATTTTCAGGGCTTTAAATCAGCTGTTAGCTGCCAGAAACACCAGCTGTTCCTTCCTCTTCCTCTGAGTTAAGGATTACTCCCTAGGACAGAAATTTAAGAATCCTTAACCACAAAGGACTTGGCATATTTTAAAATGTAACAAGACAGTTCCATAATTAATTTTTGAAAGCTATAACATGTTCTGACAGGTCAGTTTGGAGAAAGAAAAGATTTCAAGAGAGTAAACCTTCTTGTTTTGGAGAGAACCAAATATGACTCTAAGTGTTTTCCATTTGCTGTAATTATGTGTCGGGTTTTGATAGGGGAAGTTTTGTCCCTGAGAAGTTGGTAGCTGAAGCAGAAGCAAGTTGCACCCCAGTTGACAGGGGTGTTACTTAGAACAGGGAACATTCCTAGGGTTGTAACAAGCGTCCCGAAGAAATGATACCAAATTTCTAAGATTCTAGGGAAACTGCTATTTTCCAGGGGGTGGAGGGAGGAAGCTCAGACACAAGTAGTATAACATCACCCCCCCAACACACACACACACACACACACACACACACACACACACACAACTCCCAGGAAGGTGACACCAACTAGTCAACACATTCTGGACAAAGTGCAATGGCTGGACGGGGAGAGGGAAGTCCCCAGGAGGCTCCGTGTCACAGCACATGGCCCGACCAGGCCAGCCTTGGGCCAGCAAGCAAGTTTAACTGAACGTCAGAGAACTCAAACCATGCGAGAGTCTTTTCAGAACACAGAAATAACTTGAAACCAAGAGCCGAACTAAATCTTAGAGGTTTACCAAGGGTTTGCATAAGAAATGATACAATTAGTCCATGGAACAAAGAAGCCACCGAAAGTGAAGTTGGGGTGGTGACAAAACACAATTTGTCAGATTTTATGGGCTGTGGCTAAGTTAGCACCCAGAGAAGAGTTCAGGGCAAGGACATCCGTGTCAGTCAGCTTTAAGGAAAGTAGCTTCTATCTTCAGAGACCCGAGAAAGTACACACTAAAATTTGTTCATGCAGATGTAAGGAAATGATAAATACACGGGCCGGAATCAATGAAAAAATACAGCAAGGGAAAGCAGATAAGGGACCAGACGTGATGGCCTTTCAGTACCTGTATTGCAAACCATAATGCCTAAAAGTGGAGAGACAGTGTGGGGGAGATTGTCTGCCATGGAGGCGGGGGAGGGAGGGATGGGGGGCTGATTCTGGGGACATGGGTGGGGGGGAATGTGCACAGGTGGAGGGGTGGGTGCTCGATCATTGCATGACTGAAACTCAAACATGAAAGCTTTGTAACTGTATCTCACGATGATTCAATTAAAAAGAAAAAGAAAAAGAAAAAAAATACAGCAAGAACAAATGGAGAAATCTCAAAGCCGGTTCTTTTTAAATCACAAAAAGCAGCCTACTCAGACGGATCAGAAAAGGGGTCAGTGAGTTTTCCGCACGAGGGTCATGTGTCGGACATCGAGATAGAGGCGAGACAGAGAGTGGAAAATATTGTTAACAGCTCGATGCCCGAACCGGCCCGTTTAGAGCAAATCGACGAGTCGTTTGTAAAGGCTACCAAAGTTCACTTGAGGTAGAGAGCGAGTCTTCCAACACACGGAGTTTGAAACCTTCCCACAGAGAACGCTCCGAGCCAAAGACACATCACTGGGAAGGTTTCGAACATTTAACAAACAAACAAAACCCAGAACTGTGTCTACTGAAGAGCTCTCAGAAAGTCGGGCAGGGCAGAGCACTTGTTAACTCATTCTCTGAGAGCCTCATTACCCAGGATGCAAACCAGAGAGAGAGTTTAGAGGAAAATATAACCGGCCAACGACCTCTGTAAGAATAGAAACGTAAATGAATTAGCAGGACTTCGCTAAAAGAATTTTTTGGTATTTCAACAAAGAAGGATACTGCATGACGAGAGGGGTTGACTCTGAGAATGTAAGGGTTTGTCACTCAAAAATAGGACAATGAAATAAACTATATTAACAGGCCTCCAACAAAATGAAACATACAGTAATCATAAAAGAACGCTGGAAAATCTATCGATAATAGCATTTTAATTCCTTGATTGATTCTCAGCAAATGAGAACCAAATAAACATTTTTCAACCTGATCAGAAAATACGGAAAACGCACCTACCGCCAATCCCTTCCGTAATGGCGAAACTCTAGAACTTTGCCTCCCGGACCAAGACGAGGAAGCCCCCTTCTCTGCCTCCCGCTCACCCTGGGGGTCCGGCCAGTGCTCAGACGCAAGACCCACGCAGGAGACGCCACATTTGAAATTCAGAACAGGTTGGCGCGGCCGGTACTCACAGGTTTTCAACACAGAAAAATCTTCCAACATTCACAGGAATGTTCCTAGAAATGAAAGTGAGTTTAACAGGATGGCAGGAGACGAGGTGCGTGATAGAAATCTACTTTTCCTGGTATGTGCGAGTGGAGAGCACTTAGAAATCGGAGTAACCCGCATCGTCTCCCCGCAGCTGGTCCTGCTGCCCCAGGCCGCACCCTCCCTCTGGCCCAGGGTCTCCCGCCCGGGACTGACACACCAGCGCTGTGTCAGTACTGTGACACACCCGGGCTGCACGGGCCGGGACGCAGACGCCAGCCAACGGGGTCCCAGAGCCCTTCCCCCCATGAGCAGCTCCTAGACCCTCACACAAGGGCTTCCTGCCCCCACGAGAGGTGCAACCACTTCCACAACTTTTCTTCCAGGGAAATCTTTTAGAATCATTCTGGTGAACAGTGCTAAGAGCAATATAAAATAAATTATAAATTATTGTGTCTGCTCCCGGGGCGGGCTTGAGGGGCGTTGGGAAAGTGGAGGCCGTGGTGGAGGAAGGGGAGAGCGGTGGGTGGGCCTTGACTGTGGGCCTGGAACAAATCATCACAAACGGCTTTGTGAGCCAGGTGTCTACATAGAAGTAAAGAATAATCACACCATTTAAGAGAGCATCAAGTGTCCAGGGTAAAATTTGACAAAGTAAGTCTAAGAATTACATAGTGAACACTATCGAGTATTGTTGAAATAAATAAAAAAAAAACTTACATGGGGACTGGAGTGATAGCGCAGTGGGGAGGGTGTTTGCCTTGCACACGACCGACCCGGGTTCGAATCCCAGCATCCCATATGGTCCCCTGAGCACCGCCAGGGATAATTCCTGAGTGCATGAGCCAGGAATGACCCCTGTGCATTGCCAGGTGTGACCCAAAAAAAAAAAAAAAAAAAAAAAAAAAAAAAACCAAAAACTTACATGGCATGAGAAATCTCTGTCACTGTCATCCCGTTGCTCATCGATTTGCTTGAGCGGGCACCAGTAACGTCTCTCATTGTGAGACTTGTTGTTACTGCTTTTGGCACATCAAATACGGCACGGGGAGCTTGCCAGGCTCTGCCGTGTGGGCGAGATACTCTCGGCAGCTTGCCGGGCTCTCCGAGAGGGGCGGAGGAATCGAACAAGGCATGAGAAAAGTAGGAATAATATTTTTTGTTGGAAAAACTCAATGCTCTCCGCTAGTGTTAACAACACTTCAGTTGGGTTGGCAGATGAAGTTTTGGGTGGACAGAGGCAACCTCGGTGCCCCATAACCAGAGTTCTCGTTCCGTTTTGCACCCTTGGCCGGGGCCCTGCCGCCCTCACACCCGCTGATGACCTTCGTGTCTTTCCCAGCCCTGAGACGGTTCTTCCTGCTGAAAACTCAGTGCTTCTAAGATGCCATTGTCCTTAAGCTGCTCCATAGATTCATTTAGATGCCACAACAAGTCCCAGCAGGCATGGGGGTAGAACTAGAACGAAAATCTGATTTTAAAATGTAGATGGAGATAGAAATGTCACAGAATACCCCCCAAAATAGCAATGCAAAGGCAGAACAAAATTTTGGATTTATAAAAAATGCTTTAGGATTTGTGTTTCTTATTACATGGATTAAATAATGTTGCACTGGCAGGAAGATACAGAAAATAGATCAAAGGCACCCAACAAAAAAGGACAGAAGCGAGCTCAACATCGTCAGGCAATTTTCAACAGATAATTTATTTAATTTTCCAATTTTAGTTTTTAATTTTAGTTCCCCTTACACCTTCTATAAACACTGTGGTTTACAAAGTTGTTCTTAATAATTTGTTACAGGCATTGAATATTCCAGCACCAACCCCACAACCCGTTACACTCCCCTCCATCAATGTCTCTGATTTTCCCACCACCCCTGAAGCCTGCCCCACAGCAGGCCCTTAGCCATTTAATTCACATTGCTTGTTATTAATAATTTGCTAACAGGGCGATCAAAAATATTTCCCTAGGAGAAAGCGAGTAAAGGTTGTTGTATTCCACCATGGAGGCCTTAGGTCCTGTGTAAGAGAGTCCTGAGATCTTGTCACAGGTTAAGCCATCTGTGTTGATATTTTCAACAGAGAATTAGAAGAAGGACCAGTGACCCTCGGCGATGACCCTCGGCGATGACCAGGTGATTCCGGGACCATGCTGTGAAGAAACGAAACTCGATTCGTGCCTGGCACCGGGTAAAACTTGCCTCAAAATTTCTCAGAGAACTAAGTGAAAATTCTAAACACAGGCAAGAGAACAACAGAAGCTGGAGCCGTGACGCAGGGACGAGGCCCCGGGCTGGCTCGGAGTGGACCCGGGTTCCACCCTTCACTGCACACAACGCCAGGAGCGACCGTGGACAGCGGGGAGGAGTCACTGCATGCCGCTCAGGGCGCCCCCAGCCCCAGAGAGGAAGTAAACCGAGAAGAATCCTGGGGGCTTTAGTTTAGGCGGTGGTCCCGGGGTCTCCGCCCGCTGCACAGCCCCCCGAGGGAGGGGCTCGTCCACAGACCTCGGCTCCGACCTGGACGTTTTTCCTTTTTTATTTTACTGATTCACCGTGAGACACAGTTACAGACTTTCGTGACGGAGTTTCAGTCACACAATGACGGAAGCCCCATCCCTCCACCAGGCCCCACCTCCCCTGTCCCCATATCCCCCCTTTCCCACCCTCCCCTCCTCCATGGCAGACAGTCTCCCCTACTCTCTCTCCCTCCATGGCAGACAGACTCCCCCTACTCTCTCTCCCTCCACGGCAGACAGTCTCCCCCTACTCTCTCTCCCTCCATGGCAGTCTCCCCTACTCTCTCTCCCTCCATGGCAGACAGACTCCCCCCTACTCTCTCTCCCTCCATGGCAGTCTCCCCTACTCTCTCTCCCTCCATGGCAGTCTCCCCCTACTCTCTCCCTCCATGGCAGTCTCCCCCCTACTCTCTCTCCCTCCATGGCAGACAGACTCCCCCTACTCTCTCCCTCCATGGCAGACAGTCTCCCCCTACTCTCTCCCTCCATGGCAGACAGTCTCCCCCTACTCTTTCCCTCCATGGCAGACAGTCTCCCCCTACTCTCTCTCCCTCCATGGCAGACAGTCTCCCCCTACTCTCTCTCCCTCCATGGCAGACAGTCTCCCCCTACTCTCTCTCCCTCCATGGCAGACAGTCTCCCCCTACTCTCTCTCCCTCCATGGCAGACAGACTCCCCCTACTCTCTCTCTCTCCATGGCAGTCTCCCCCTACTCTCTCCCTCCATGGCAGACAGTCTCCCCCTACTCTCTCTCCCTCCATGGCAGACAGTCTCCCCCTACTCTCTCTCCCTCCATGGCAGACAGTCTCCCCCTACTCTCTCTCCCTCCATGGCAGACAGTCTCCCCCTACTCTCTCTCCCTCCATGGCAGTCTCCCCCTACTCTCTCCCTCCATGGCAGTCTCCCCCCTACTCTCTCTCCCTCCATGGCAGACAGACTCCCCCTACTCTCTCCCTCCATGGCAGACAGTCTCCCCCTACTCTCTCCCTCCATGGCAGACAGTCTCCCCCTACTCTTTCCCTCCATGGCAGACAGTCTCCCCCTACTCTCTCTCCCTCCATGGCAGACAGTCTCCCCCTACTCTCTCTCCCTCCATGGCAGACAGTCTCCCCCTACTCTCTCTCCCTCCATGGCAGACAGTCTCCCCCTACTCTCTCTCCCTCCATGGCAGACAGACTCCCCCTACTCTCTCTCTCTCCATGGCAGTCTCCCCCTACTCTCTCCCTCCATGGCAGACAGTCTCCCCCTACTCTCTCTCCCTCCATGGCAGACAGTCTCCCCCTACTCTCTCTCCCTCCATGGCAGACAGTCTCCCCCTACTCTCTCTCCCTCCATGGCAGACAGTCTCCCCCTACTCTCTCCCTCCATGGCAGACAGTCTCCCCCTACTCTCTCCCTCCATGGCAGACAGTCTCCCCCTACTCTTTCCCTCCATGGCAGACAGTCTCCCCCTACTCTCTCTCCCTCCATGGCAGACAGACTCCCCCCTACTCTCTCTCCCTCCATGGCAGACAGTCTCCCCCTACTCTCTCTCCCTCCATGGCAGACAGACTCCCCCTACTCTCTCTCCCTCCATGGCAGACAGACTCCCCCTACTCTCTCTCCCTCCATGGCAGTCTCCCCCTACTCTCTCCCTCCATGGCAGACAGTCTCCCCCTACTCTCTCTCCCTCCATGGCAGACAGTCTCCCCCTACTCTCTCTCCCTCCATGGCAGACAGACTCCCCCTACTCTCTCTCCCTCCATGGCAGTCTCCCCCTACTCTCTCCCTCCATGGCAGACAGTCTCCCCCTACTCTCTCTCCCTCCATGGCAGTCTCCCCCTACTCTCTCCCTCCATGGCAGACAGTCTCCCCCTACTCTCTCCCCCTCCATGGCAGACAGTCTCCCCCTACTCTCTCCCCCTCCATGGCAGACAGTCTCCCCCTACTCTCTCCCCCTCCATGGCAGACAGTCTTCCCCTACTCTCTCCCTCCATGGCAGACAGTCTCC
Organism: Sorex araneus; assembly: GCF_027595985.1. NCBI lineage: Eukaryota > Metazoa > Chordata > Mammalia > Eulipotyphla > Soricidae > Sorex > Sorex araneus. Next base: position 784,656 of record NC_073303.1, read on the forward strand.
CCCCTACTCTCTCTCCCTCCATGGCAGACAGTCTCCCCCTACTCTCTCTCCCTCCATGGCAGACAGTCTCCCCCTACTCTCTCTCTCTCCATGGCAGTCTCCCCCCTACTCTCTCTCCCTCCATGGCAGACAGTCTCCCCCCTACTCTCTCTCCCTCCATGGCAGTCTCCCCCCTAATCTCTCCCCCTCCATGGCAGTCTCCCCCTACTCTCTCCCCCTCCATGGCAGACAGTCTCCCCCTACTCTCTCTCCATGGCAGACAGTCTCCCCCTACTCTCTCTCCCTATATGGCAGAGAGTCTCCCCCTACTCTCTCTCCCTCCATGGCAGACAGTCTCCCCCTACTCTCTCTCCCTCCATGGCAGACAGTCTCCCCCCTACTCTCTCTCCCTCCATGGCAGACAGTCTCCCCCTACTCTCTCCCTCCATGGCAGACAGTCTCCCCCCTACTCTCTCTCCCTCCATGGCAGACAGACTCCCCCTATTCTCTCTCCCTCCATGGCAGACAGTCTCCCCCCTACTCTCTCTCCCTCCATGGCAGACAGTCTCCCCCCTACTCTCTCTCCCTCCATGGCAGACAGTCTCCCCCTACTCTCTCCCCCTCCATGGCAGACAGTCTCCCCCTACTCTCTCTCCCTCCATGGCAGACAGACTCCCCCTACTCTCTCTCCCTCCATGGCAGTCTCCCCCCTACTCTCTCTCCCTCCATGGCAGTCTCCCCCCTACTCTCTCCCCCTCCATGGCAGGCTCCCCCCTACTCTCTCTCCCTCCATGGCAGACAGTCTCCCCCTACTCTCTCTCCCTCCATGGCAGACAGTCTCCCCCCTACTCTCTCTCCCTCCATGGCAGACAGTCTCCCCCTACTCTCTCCCTCCATGGCAGACAGTCTCCCCCCTACTCTCTCTCCCTCCATGGCAGACAGACTCCCCCTACTCTCTCTCCCTCCATGGCAGACAGTCTCCCCCCTACTCTCTCTCCCTCCATGGCAGACAGTCTCCCCCCTACTCTCTCTCCCTCCATGGCAGACAGTCTCCCCCTACTCTCTCCCCCTCCATGGCAGACAGTCTCCCCCTACTCTCTCCCCCTCCATGGCAGACAGTCTCCCCCTACTCTCTCTCCCTCCATGGCAGACAGACTCCCCCTACTCTCTCTCCCTCCATGGCAGTCTCCCCCCTACTCTCTCTCCCTCCATGGCAGTCTCCCCCCTACTCTCTCCCCCTCCATGGCAGTCTCCCCCTACTCTCTCTCCCTCCATGGCAGACAGTCTCCCCCTACTCTCTCTCCCTCCATGGCAGACAGTCTCCCCCTACTCTCTCCCCCTCCATGGCAGACAGTCTCCCCCTACTCTCTCTCCCTCCATGGCAGACAGTCTCCCCCTACTCTCTCTCCCTCCATGACAGTCTCCCCCCTACTCTCTCCCTCTCCATGGCAGACAGTCTCCCCCCTACTCTCTCCCTCCATGGCAGACAGTCTCCCCCTACTCTCTCCCTCCATGGCAGACAGTCTCCCCCTACTCTCTCTCTCTCCATGGCAGACAGTCTCCCCCTACTCTCTCTCCCTCCATGGCAGACAGTCTCCCCCTACTCTCTCTCTCTCCATGGCAGACAGTCTCCCCATACTCTCTCTCCCTCCATGGCAGACAGTCTCCCCCCTACTCTCTCTCCCTCCATGGCAGTCTCCCCCTACTCTCTCTCCCTCCATGGCAGACAGACTCCCCCTACTCTCTCTCCCTCCATGGCAGACAGTCTCCCCCTACTCTCTCTCCCTCCATGGCAGTCTCCCCCTACTCTCTCTCCCTCCATGGGAGACACCCCCTACTCTCTCTCCCTCCATGGCAGTCTCCCCCTACTCTCTCTCCCTCCATGGCAGACAGTCTCCCCCCTACTCTCTCTCCCTCCATGGCAGACAGTCTCCCCCTACTCTCTCCCCCTCCATGGCAGACAGTCTCCCCCTACTCTCTCTCCCTCCATGGCAGACAGTCTCCCCCTACTCTCTCCCTCCATGGCAGTCTCCCCCTACTCTCTCCCTCCATGGCAGACAGTCTCCCCCTACTCTCTCTCCCTCCATGGCAGACAGTCTCCCCCTACTCTCTCTCTCTCCATGAGAGACAGTCTCCCCCTACTCTCTCTCCCTCCATGGCAGACAGTCTCCCCCTACTCTCTCTCCCTCCATGGCAGACAGTCTCCCCCTACTCTCTCCCTCCATGGCAGTCTCCCCCTACTCTCTCCCTCCATGGCAGACAGTCTCCCCCTACTCTCTCCCTCCATGTGCAGACAGTCTCCCCCTACTCTCTCCCTCCATGGCAGTCTCCCCCTACTCTCTCCCCCTCCATGGCAGACAGTCTCCCCCGTACTCTCTCCCCCTCCATGGCAGACAGTCTCCCCCTACTCTCTCTCCCTCCATGGCAGACAGTCTCCCCCTACTCTCTCCCTCCATGGCAAGTCTCCCCCTACTCTCTCCCTCCATGGCAGACAGTCTCCCCCTACTCTCTCCCTCCATGGCAGACAGTCTCCCCCTACTCTCTCTCCCTCCATGGCAGACAGACTCCCCTACTCTCTCTCCCTCCATGGCAGACAGTCTCCCCCCCTACTCTCTCTCCCTCCATGGCAGACAGTCTCCCCCTACTCTCTCTCCCTCCATGGCAGACAGTCTCCCCCTACTCTCTCCCTCCATGGCAGACAGTCTCCCCCTACTCTCTCCCTCCATGGCAGTCTCCCCCTACTCTCTCCCTCCATGGCAGACAGTCTCCCCCTACTCTCTCTCCCTCCATGGCAGACAGTCTCCCCTACTCTCTCCCTCCATGGCAGTCTCCCCCTACTCTCTCCCTCCATGGCAGACAGTCTCCCCCTACTCTCTCTCCCTCCATGGCAGACAGTCTCCCCCCTACTCTCTCTCTCTCCATGGCAGACAGTCTCCCCCTACTCTCTCTCCCTCCATGGCAGACAGTCTCCCCCTACTCTCTCTCCCTCCATGGCAGACAGTCTCCCCCTACTCTCTCCCTCCATGGCAGTCTCCCCCTACTCTCTCCCTCCATGGCAGACAGTCTCCCCCTACTCTCTCCCTCCATGGCAGACAGTCTCCCCCTACTCTCTCCCTCCATGGCAGTCTCCCCCCTACTCTCTCCCCCTCCATGGCAGACAGTCTCCCCCTACTCTCTCCCCCTCCATGGCAGACAGTCTCCCCCTACTCTCTCTCCCTCCATGGCAGACAGTCTCCCCTACTCTCTCCCTCCATGGCAGTCTCCCCCTACTCTCTCCCTCCATGGCAGACAGACTCCCCCCTACTCTCTCTCCCTCCATGGCAGACAGTCTCCCCCTACTCTCTCGCCCTCCATGGCAGACAGTCTCCCCCTACTCTCTCTCCCTCCATGGCAGACAGTCTCCCCCTACTCTCTCCCCTCCATGGCAGACAGTCTCCCCCTACTCTCTCTCCCTCCATGGCAGACAGTCTCCCCCTACTCTCTCTCCCTCCATGGCAGTCTCCCCCTACTCTCTCCCTCCATGGCAGACAGTCTCCCCCTACTCTCTCCCTCCATGGCAGACAGTCTCCCCCTACTCTCTCCCTCCATGGCAGACAGTCTCCCCCTACTCTCTCTCCCTCCATGGCAGACAGTCTCCCCCTACTCTCTCTCCCTCCATGGCAGTCTCCCCATACTCTCTCCCTCCATGGCAGACAGTCTCCCCCTACTCTCTCTCCCTCCATGGCAGACAGTCTCCCCCCTACTCTCTCTCCCTCCATGGCAGACAGTCTCCCCCTACTCTCTCCCCTCCATGGCAGACAGTCTCCCCCCTACTCTCTCTCCCTCCATGGCAGACAGACTCCCCTACTCTCTCCCCCTCCATGGCAGACAGTCTCCCCCTACTCTCTCTCCCTCCATGGCAGTCTCCCCCTACTCCTCTCCCTCCATGGCAGACAGTCTCCCCCTACTCTCTCTCCTCCATGGCAGACAGTCTCCCCCTACTCTCTCCCTCCATGGCAGTCTCCCCCTACTCTCTCCCTCCATGGCAGACAGTCTCCCCCTACTCTCTCTCCCTCCATGGCAGACAGTCTCCCCCCTACTCTCTCTCTCTCCATGGCAGACAGTCTCCCCCTACTCTCTCTCCCTCCATGGCAGACAGTCTCCCCCTACTCTCTCTCCCTCCATGGCAGACAGTCTCCCCCTACTCTCTCCCTCCATGGCAGTCTCCCCCTACTCTCTCCCTCCATGGCAGACAGTCTCCCCTACTCTCTCCCTCCATGGCAGACAGTCTCCCCCTACTCTCTCCCTCCATGGCAGTCTCCCCCCTACTCTCTCCCCCTCCATGGCAGACAGTCTCCCCCTACTCTCTCCCCTCCATGGCAGACAGTCTCCCCTACTCTCTCTCCCTCCATGGCAGACAGTCTCCCCCTACTCTCTCCTCCATGGCAGTCTCCCCTACTCTCTCCCTCCATGGCAGACAGACTCCCCCCTACTCTCTCTCCCTCCATGGCAGACAGTCTCCCCCTACTCTCTCTCCCTCCATGGCAGACAGTCTCCCCCTACTCTCTCTCCCTCCATGGCAGACAGTCTCCCCCTACTCTCTCCCTCCATGGCAGACAGTCTCCCCCTACTCTCTCTCCCTCCATGGCAGACAGTCTCCCCCTACTCTCTCTCCCTCCATGGCAGACAGACTCCCCCTACTCTCTCTCCCTCCATGGCAGTCTCCCCCTACTCTCTCCCTCCATGGCAGACAGTCTCCCCCTACTCTCTCTCCTCCATGGCAGTCTCCCCTACTTCTCCCTCCATGGCAGACAGTCTCCCCCTACTCTCTCCCCCTCCATGGCAGACAGTCTCCCCCTACTCTCTCCCCCTCCATGGCAGACAGTCTCCCCCTACTCTCTCCCCCTCCATGGCAGACAGTCTTCCCCTACTCTCTCCCTCCATGGCAGACAGTCTCCCCCCTACTCTCTCTCCCTCCATGGCAGACAGTCTCCCCCTACTCTCTCTCCCTCCATGGCAGACAGTCTCCCCCTACTCTCTCTCTCTCCATGGCAGTCTCCCCCCTACTCTCTCTCCCTCCATGGCAGACAGTCTCCCCCCTACTCTCTCTCCCTCCATGGCAGTCTCCCCCCTACTCTCTCCCCCTCCATGGCAGTCTCCCCCTACTCTCTCCCCCTCCATGGCAGACAGTCTCCCCCTACTCTCTCTCCATGGCAGACAGTCTCCACCTACTCTCCTCTCCCCTATATGGCAGAGAGTCTCCCCCTACTCTCTCTCCCTCCATGGCAGACAGTCTCCCCCTACTCTCTCTCCCTCCATGGCAGACAGACTCCCCCTACTCTCTCTCCCTCCATGGCAGGCTCCCCCGTACTCTCTCTCCCTCCATGGCAGACAGTCTCCCCCTACTCTCTCTCCCTCCATGGCAGACAGTCTCCCCCTACTCTCTCTCCCTCCATGGCAGACAGTCTCCCCCTACTCTCTCCCTCCATGGCAGACAGTCTCCCCCCTACTCTCTCTCCCTCCATGGCAGACAGACTCCCCCTACTCTCTCTCCCTCCATGGCAGACAGTCTCCCCCCTACTCTCTCTCCCTCCATGGCAGACAGTCTCCCCCCTACTCTCTCTCCCTCCATGGCAGACAGTCTCCCCCTACTCTCTCCCCTCCATGGCAGACAGTCTCCCCCCTACTCTCTCTCCCTCCATGGCAGACAGACTCCCCCTACTCTCTCTCCCTCCATGGCAGTCTCCCCCCTACTCTCTCTCCCTCCATGGCAGTCTCCCCCCTACTCTCTCCCCCTCCATGGCAGGCTCCCCCCTACTCTCTCTCCCTCCATGGCAGACAGTCTCCCCCTACTCTCTCTCCCTCCATGGCAGACAGTCTCCCCCCTACTCTCTCTCCCTCCATGGCAGACAGTCTCCCCCTACTCTCTCCCTCCATGGCAGACAGTCTCCCCCCTACTCTCTCTCCCTCCATGGCAGACAGACTCCCCCTACTCTCTCTCCCTCCATGGCAGACAGTCTCCCCCCTACTCTCTCTCCCTCCATGGCAGACAGTCTCCCCCTACTCTCTCTCCCTCCATGGCAGACAGTCTCCCCCTACTCTCTCCCCCTCCATGGCAGACAGTCTCCCCCTACTCTCTCCCCTCCATGGCAGACAGTCTCCCCCTACTCTCTCTCCCTCCATGGCAGACAGACTCCCCTACTCTCTCTCCCTCCATGGAAGTCTCCCCCCTACTCTCTCTCCCTCCATGGCAGTCTCCCCCTACTCTCTCCCCCTCCATGGCAGTCTCCCCCCTACTCTCTCTCCCTCCATGGCAGACAGTCTCCCCCTACTCTCTCTCCCTCCATGGCAGACAGTCTCCCCCTACTCTCTCTCCCTCCATGGCAGACAGTCTCCCCCTACTCTCTCTCCCTCCATGGCAGTCTCCCCCCTACTCTCTCCCTCTCCATGGCAGACAGTCTCCCCCCTACTCTCTCCCTCCATGGCAGACAGTCTCCCCCTACTCTCTCCCCTCCATGGCAGACAGTCTCCCCCTACTCTCTCTCTCCTCCATGGCAGACAGTCTCCCCCTACTCTCTCTCCCTCCATGGCAGACAGTCTCCCCCTACTCTCTCTCTCTCCATGGCAGACAGTCTCCCCCTACTCTCTCTCCCTCCATGGCAGACAGTCTCCCCCCTACTCTCTCTCCCTCCATGGCAGTCTCCCCCCTACTCTCTCTCCCTCCATGGCAGACAGACTCCCCCTACTCTCTCTCCCTCCATGGCAGACAGTCTCTCCCTACTCTCTCTCCCTCCATGGCAGTCTCCCCCTACTCTCTCTCCCTCCATGGCAGACATCCCCCCTACTCTCTCTCCCTCCATGGCAGTCTCCCCCTACTCTCTCTCCCTCCATGGCAGACAGTCTCCCCCCTACTCTCTCTCCCTCCATGGCAGACAGTCTCCCCCTACTCTCTCCCCCTCCATGGCAGACAGTCTCCCCCTACTCTCTCTCCCTCCATGCAGACAGTCTCCCCCTACTCTCTCCCTCCATGGCAGTCTCCCCCTACTCTCTCCCTCCAGGGCAGACAGTCTCCCCCCTACTCTCTCTCCCTCCATGGCAGACAGTCTCCCCCCTACTCTCTCTCTCTCCATGGCAGACAGTCTCCCCCTACTCTCTCTCCCTCCATGGCAGACAGTCTCCCCCTACTCTCTCTCCCTCCATGGCAGACAGTCTCCCCCTACTCTCTCCCTCCATGGCAGTCTCCCCCTACTCTCTCCCTCCATGGCAGACAGTCTCCCCCTACTCTCTCCCCTCCATGGCAGACAGTCTCCCCCTACTCTCTCCCCTCCATGGCAGTCTCCCCCCTACTCTCTCCCCCTCCATGGCAGACAGTCTCCCCCTACTCTCTCCCCCTCCATGGCAGACAGTCTCCCCCTACTCTCTCTCCCTCCATGGCAGACAGTCTCCCCCCTACTCTCTCCCTCCATGGCAGTCTCCCCCTACTCTCTCCCTCCATGGCAGACAGTCTCCCCCTACTCTCTCCCTCCATGGCAGACAGTCTCCCCCTACTCTCTCTCCCTCCATGGCAGACAGACTCCCCCTACTCTCTCTCCCTCCATGGCAGACAGTCTCCCCCTACTCTCTCCCCCTCCATGGCAGACAGTCTCCCCCTACTCTCTCTCCCTCCATGGCAGACAGTCTCCCCCCTACTCTCTCTCCCTCCATGGCAGACAGTCTCCCCCTACTCTCTCTCCCTCCATGGCAGACAGTCTCCCCTACTCTCTCCCTCCATGGCAGACAGTCTCCCCCTACTCTCTCCCTCCATGGCAAGTCTCCCCCTACTCTCTCTCCCTCCATGGCAGTCTCCCCCTACTCTCTCCCTCCATGGCAGACAGTCTCCCCCTACTCTCTCCCTCCATGGCAGACAGTCTCCCCCTACTCTCTCCCTCCATGGCAGACAGTCTCCCCCTACTCTCTCTCCCTCCATGGCAGACAGTCTCCCCCTACTCTCTCTCCCTCCATGGCAGTCTCCCCCTACTCTCTCCCTCCATGGCAGACAGTCTCCCCCTACTCTCTCTCCCTCCATGGCAGACAGTCTCCCCCTACTCTCTCTCCCTCCATGGCAGACAGTCTCCCCCTACTCTCTCCCCTCCATGGCAGACAGTCTCCCCCTACTCTCTCTCCCTCCATGGCAGACAGTCTCCCCCTACTCTCTCCCCCTCCATGGCAGACAGTCTCCCCCTACTCTCTCTCCCTCCATGGCAGACAGTCTCCCCCTACTCTCTCTCCCTCCATGGCAGACAGTCTCCCCTACTCTCTCTCCCTCCATGGCAGACAGTCTCCCCCTACTCTCTCCCTCCATGGCAGACAGTCTCCCCCTACTCTCTCCCTCCATGGCAGTCTCCCCTACTCTCTCCCTCCATGGCAGACAGTCTCCCCCTACTCTCTCCCTCCATGGCAGACAGTCTCCCCCTACTCTCTCTCCCTCCATGGCAGACAGTCTCCCCCTACTCTCTCTCCCTCCATGGCAGACAGTCTCCCCCTACTCTCTCCCTCCATGGCAGACAGTCTCCCCCTACTCTCTCCCTCCATGGCAGACAGTCTCCCCCTACTCTCTCTCCCTCCATGGGCAGTCTCCCCCCTACTCTCTCTCCCCTCCATGGCAGACAGTCTCCCCCTACTCTCTCTCCCCTCCATGGCAGACAGTCTCCCCCTACTCTCTCTCCCTCCATGGCAGACAGTCTCCCCCTACTCTCTCCCTCCATGGCAGTCTCCCCCTACTCTCTTCCCTCCATGGCAGACAGTCTCCCCCCTACTCTCTCTCCCTCCATGGCAGACAGTCTCCCCCTACTCTCTCCCTCCATGGCAGACAGTCTCCCCCTACTCTCTCTCCCTCCATGGCAGACAGTCTCCCCCTACTCTCTCCCTCCATGGCAGACAGTCTCCCCCTACTCTCTCTCCCTCCATGGCAGACAGTCTCCCCCTACTCTCTCTCCCTCCATGGGCAGTCTCCCCTACTCTCTCCCTCCATGGCAGACAGTCTCCCCCTACTCTCTCCCCTCCATGGCAGACAGTCTCCCCCTACTCTCTCCCCTCCATGGCAGACAGTCTCCCCCTACTCTCTCTCCCCCTCCATGGCAGACAGTCTCCCCCTACTCTCTCCCCTCCATGGCAGACAGTCTCCCCCTACTCTCTCTCCCCTCCATGGCAGACAGTCTCCCCCCTACTCTCTCTCCCTCCATGGCAGTCTCCCCCTACTCTCTCCCTCCATGGCAGACAGTCTCCCCCTACTCTCTCCCTCCATGGCAGACAGTCTCCCCTACTCTCTCCCTCCATGGCAGTCTCCCCCTACTCTCTCCCTCCATGGCAGACAGTCTCCCCCTACTCTCTCTCCCTCCATGGGCAGACAGTCTCCCCCTGACTCTCTCTCCCTCCCATGCAGACAGTCTCCCCCTACTACTCTCTCCCTCACATGGCAG
>NC_073303.1:794271-839271 GCF_027595985.1 Sorex araneus
TCTATTTGATGGCAGTTTGCAGGAATCAAAGAGATGAACGTCCATACGGAGCTTCAAACCCGGATGAGTTGCCATGTGACACACACACACACACACACACACACACACACACGCTACTTCCCTAGACTTGACAGTGGGAAGGAAACTCCCTGCGTAGAGAGAAGTCCAGCGGAATGAGTGCGTGACGACGCTTTTGCAAACCTTCCGGGGCCAGGCCGGCGTGGGCGGAGCCTCTGCCCCCAAGGCCGTGGCGGCGCGGGAGAGACCCTCCCGTGGGCCGTCCTCTCTCCTGGCTCCGGAAACCCACGGGCGGCGAGAATGTCCTCGTCTCCGCATGATGTATGAGGTTCTGCCACGGACTCTCTTCCTCGGAGTTTGACTTTGAGAGGGTTCGACGGTCTCTGAAACCCGTCACCTTTTCCAGGGTCTCTCTCCTCCGAGAGCCCTGGACCCCCAGAAGCTCTGGGCAGACCCTTCCCGCGGGCCCAGAGACGCTCCAGGGAAAACCCGCCCGCCCGGCTCCTCCCGGGACCCGCGGGATCTCGGCCGCTCGCTCCCTCTCTTAGAGGGGTTTCCACATCCCCCAGCGGGGCCCGTCCTGCCTGCCGACTGCTCCGGAAAGGTCTAAGCTAGTGAGTCAGGGCCCCGCCGGCGGGTGGGCTGCAGCCACGGGTGTGGGGCTTTGCCCCTGGACCCCAGCCCTGGCCGCAGAGCCCAGCGGACCCTCAGACCCGCCGTGGTAGCAGCTGTCCGAGGGGTCGGGGTTCACGGCCGCATCCCCACGGGATCGGGGTGGCCGAGAAGGGCAGACCTGGGGGGAGGGTCCCCTCCTGACCGCCAGGAGGATCCTTCCAGAAGGGTGGCCACGCCCCCGCCCCGCACACGCTCCCCCGGGCCCAGAGAACACAGCGGGTGTCGGCCCCCAATCCGGGGCCTCTGGTGGGCTGTGGAGGGGCGGACGAGAGTGACAGGCACAGGGCCGGAGGGACGGGGCCACGGGCAGACACGGGGTTTCTCGGGGACCCACATTGCACAGGCTGGCGGATTCAGGGTCGGGGGGGGTCTCTGCAGGCCTCTCTGTCCCCCCAACACCGGCCAGCGCCTCCGGAATCACCTGGGATTCACGACCGGTTTGACTCAAAATACACTTAGTTTTGGTCATGACACGTGTGAGTCGGAGCCCACGCTCCCCGTGCAGCCCTGGCAGCCGGCTGGGCCCGCGCACCCTCAGAGGCCGCAGTGGGGGACGCGCCTGCAGCCCCGCGGGCAGATGGGCGAGTCTCCGGGCGGGCGCGGTCCCCGCGGGGCAGCCGGCATCTCCCCACAGGCCGGGCACGGCCTCTGCCCTCCCTTCCCCTGCGGGAGGCCTTGCTGGGCGGGAAGAGGGGCCCCGCGGGGCCTGACGGCTCTCCAGAGTTTGACCTCTGCCCCCTCCTTGTCCCAGGACACGGACAGCAGATTCCCAGGCACCCCTGGGAGCCTGGGCAGAGGGTTCCACGGCCCTGGGGGAGCTCAGAACTCAGGGGTCTCTCCCCGCCTCCCTCTCCTTCTCCCTCCCTCCCTCCCTCCCTCCCTCCCTCCCTCCCTCCCTCCCTCCCTCCCTCCCTCCCTCCCTCCCTCCCTCCCTCCCTCTCCTTCTCCCTCCCTCCCTCCCTCCCTCTCCTTTTCCCTCCCTCCCTCCCTCTCTCCCTCCTTCCCTCCCTCCCTCTCCTCCTCTCTCCCTCCCTCCCTCCCTCCCTCCCTCCCTCCCTCCCTCCCTCCCTCCCTCCCTCCCTCCCTCCCTCCCTCTCTTTCTCCCTCCCTCCCTTCCTCCCTCCCTCCATCTCTTTTTTCCCTTTGTCTCTCTCTCCCTCCCTTCCTCTCTCTCCCTCTCCCTCTCTCCCTCCCTCCCTCCCTCCCTCCCTCCCTCCCTCCCTCCCTCCCTCCCTCCCTCCCTCCATCTCTTTTTTCCCTTTGTCTCTCTCTCTCTCCCTCCCTTCCTCCTCCTCTCTCTCCCTCTCTCTCTCCCTCCCTCTCTCTCCCTCTCCCTCTCTCTCTCCCTCCCTCTCTCTCCCTCTCCCTCTCTCTCTCCCTCCCTCTCTCTCCCTCTCCCTCTCCCCCCCTCTCTGCCCCACATGGTCCCTGCGTCACTGTCTCTCGCCAGCCCTGGGTTGGTCTCCCCGTGACTCTCCCTCTCTCCCCACTGGATCAGACCCACAAGCCTCTGTCCTGCTCTCTGTCCCCTCTCGGGGGCCCGGGCAGCGGCTGCACCCGTTAGCTCCCAGCTCTCTGGGGAGGGCGCAAAGCTGCTTCCCTGCCAAGGCCTGGACACGCACAGCAGCCAGAGGCCTCGCCGCTCGCCCAGGCTCAGCCCCGAGCCTCAGCTTGATTATTTTATTATTATTATTATTGTTAGGTTTGGGGTGGCGCCCAGCGGCGCTTGGGGCTAACTCCTGGCTCTGGGATCACTCCCGGGGCTGCTCAGGACACGCCATCTGGCGCTGTGGGTCCAACTGGGTCAGCCACGCGCGGCCAGCACCTTCCCCGGATATCTATCTCTTGGGCCTGACAGTCTGACCCAAACCCGGAACCTGTGGCTCCCTCACAGCCGTCAGAGCACGCGCAGGTGCGGGACGGGGCGCAGATCTGTCTCTGCAGGGGGCAGGCCCGGCCCTGGGCCCAGAGCCCGCCTCCCTGGACCTCCTGGCCCAACCACAGGGTTTGGACAAGGTTAAAGCCGACTTTTACGAAGCGTCTCTATTTGCCACTCCCCGTTCCCGTCCCAGGTCCAGGCAACATTCTGAGCACTGGTTCTACACACCGAGCCTATTTGTAACGGCCTATTTTTAGGGTGGGAAGGCAGGAGCAGACTCACGGGGTGCTGGCCTGGGAGTGATTTGTTCAGTGATTTTGTCACGATCACGAAAATGAAAACAGAAAGCTCCCACATTGTCTTGGTTCCCATCTGCCGTCAGGAGCGCAGTGAGCCCGAGTGCTGGGCCGGTCCCGGGCTCGTGTGCGTGTCTGGAGGAAGATGCTTCCATGCAAGTCGACGACAATAGTTCATAGACTGAAGAAGTGAGACCCAGAGCGCCGGGAGCTGTGGGTGGGGCTGGGGAGTCGGGGTCGGGTCCCGGGGCAGGTGGGGTCAGCGTCGGCCCCTGCCCACTGGCCCAGACCAGCCCCGGCTCCTGCGGGACCCACGTCCCCTATCACCACACGTCCACGCGCCCCTCGGCGCCGCGGGGCCCTGGGCACGGCCGTGGGCAGCTTGTCCGCAGAGCAACAGCCCCCCCGAGTGGACGCGGCCGCCCCGGTGGTGGTGGGCGGTGAGGCCGGGCTCCGCCCAGACCCCTGAGCCGAGCTCGCACTGCCGGACCCTCCTCCCAAGTGGCCGCCTGGAGCCCAGGGGCCAGCCCGGGGTGGGCAGCGCTCCTTCGCGAGCCTCGTCCAGCTGAGGGTGTCCGGGCTGGAGGGGCGGCGACGGCCCGGCTGCTCCCACTCCCCTGTGGGGACGGAGAGAGTCACCTGCGTCACAGTGACCTCCGAGGCCCGGTCCTGCCACAGCGCAGTCGGGCCTGGGACCCTGGCGAGGGCCGCCGGGGGGCGTCAGAGTCACGGTGGCCACGTGGGGTGAGACACCGAGTCGGGCGCGTGACGGGAGTTCGGCCGTGGTCGCTTCCACCTTCCAGAGCCACGGGAGGGACAGTCCCCAAACCTGTGCCCTGTGCCCCGGAAGTACTTCCGAGTCTTCCAGACTCTTCCTGGCCCTCCCTGCTCACCCCGGCCACACCCGTCAGGGGCCGAGCTGGGTCCCGGCAGGCCGGTGTTCCGAGGGAGTCGTCGGACTCGGGGCCGCGGGCAGTCCTGGGGCCTTCGCTTGCTTTGGGTCTAAATGTTCTGAGTGTTGCGTGGCTCAGGCCGCCCCGTTGCACAGGTGCTTTACGACTCAGCGTTGTCTCTGTCAGTGTTCTGGCTCGGGTGGGGGCCGTCCCTCCCCCTCCCCCTCCCCCTCCCCTCCCCCTCCCCCTCCCCCTCCCCCTCTCCCTCCCCCAGCCATCCCTCCCAACCTCCCCCTCCCCCTCTCCCTCCCCCAGCCGTCCCTCCCCCTCCCCCTCTCCCTCCCCCAGCCATCCCTCCCCCCTCCCCCTCTCCCTCCCCCTCTGAGGCTTCCGCCTCCCTCCCACCGTGGCCTCTGCAGCCACACCTTCCCCCAGGGTGTGTCTGGGAAGCTTCCGTGTGGGCAGTGTGGGGACGCGGGACCCAGGCCGCTGGGAAGAGCCGGTGCTCAGCCTTCCCTAGGGGCCTTACCGTGAGCTCTGCTTTGAGTGTGTCCCGGCACTCGCTCCGCCTGGGAAACCGCCTGCAGTTGGGGCTACGCCGGAAGCCGGGGGTGAGGGTGACCCCCGGAGAGCCCGGCTGGACCGGCCCTGCTGCCCCCGTACCCACAGACCCCACGGGGCGCCCGAGGCTGGGGACTGGCGCGGGCAGGGCTGTTCTTCCTGCCGTCTCGGGTCCTGGGCGAGGCGTGTCCACTCACGGGACGTCTGTCCATCACACCTGAGCACCCGGTGGCCCGGGGGCTGCCCGGCCGTGGCCTCGCGTCCCCAGCTGGGCTCCCGCCGCGCCCACACATGTCTCCGCCTTTTCCTTTTGGAGGGGCCCCGGGTACAGAGGTCTCCCGAGGGTGTCCAGGCCGGGGGGGACGGAGGTCTCCCGGGGGTCCAGGCCGGGCTGGGGCGGCCTCGAGCAGGCCCACGGGGGGCAGACGCTGCTCCGGCTCACCCAGAGGGGGGACGCGTGGGACAGCTCGTGCGCAGACTAGGTGACGCGCCCCAGGACCCTCCCACCCCCGGTGCCTGACTTAAAACACCTTTTCACAGGGCCCGGCTGAGGGCACCTGAGAGGGATCAACATCGGTTTTGCTCTTCGGCCCGTGGTAACCAGAGTGCCTGCTCCTGCCGGTGTCCCTCTGCGGGGCTTGGCCTGGCCGGGCCACTGGGTACCCAGAGAGCGTCGCCTCACTCGTACCCGTCACACCGTGGCCGTCACGGCCGGGAGCTGGCGTCGCCTCAGAGGGTCACACCTGCTCCTTCTCCGTGACTGTGTCAGGGCTCGAGCCGCGGCTTTCGGGGGCCGGTGGACGCTGCTTCCGGGCGTGAGCCAGTGAGGGGCCGGCCGCAGCCCCGCAGGGTGCCCCAGACACAGCCTCGCCTCTGCGGTGTCTCTGGTCTCGGCACTGCGCACACGCGGGGCCTCTCCCCGTCGTTTCCTGGGGCTGGCCCGTCCCGCTTCTGTCTGTCCAGGTCTCTCCCGTCTCCAGCCGCTTCCTCGGCCCGGGAATTCCCGTCACACAGGACCGCGGCTGCTGAGACGCTGGTCTCTCCAACAAGACACCAAACCTCTCTGTGCCATCAGGTGGTCTTTCACCTCTGGCATCGAAGGAGTCTTTGGCTACCGCAGGAAAAACTAGAAACACACATATACACACAACGCACACACTCAAACACACATGTGTGTATGTACACACGTGCAACAGACGTCTGCACACATACACAGCCACACACACATAACACAAATAGCATGCACGGCTGCAGATTCACCCACATATGCACAAACATGCGCGCATACAGCAACATACGTGTGCATATATGCACAGATACACGTGACACGCTTACACACTCGTAGGAACACACACGCGAGCGGGACTGCTGACACGCTTCCTAGTTATACTCGATTATTAGAGGTAAACGTGTGGAATGATGATAGACTGAGTGACAATGTTCCAGTCTCCGGGAAGGAGGGAGCTCGGGCCGTGCTGGAAGGTGCTAGAGTAAGAGTCGGGGCCCAAGCGCCAGAATCAAGAGCAGCTTGAGTGTCCGCCCACGGGCTCTCGGAGGCAGGTGCTCCTGTCGGGATCCACCCCCCCCCCCCGCCCCACAGTCCCCAGGGAGGATGGTCCGGAAGTGCACGTGGACACGTATTCCCAAGCTCGCACGTGGTCTCGACGTCTAGTCGGCCCTCGCCTTCTCGGTGGTCGTTCCCTTTCTGCAGGGTGACGGGACACGTCCCGTTGGCGCCCTGGCGTCTTGCTACGGCCAGTATCTAAATAACTTGGTCCTGGGCACTAGGAACTTCCTGTTCTGAAAGAAAAGAACTTAAAAGGTCTTGTAAGGGAGGCGGGAGCTTCTTGGAAATCAAGCGGTTCTTACAAAACATTTGATGTGTTTGGGACAGAGGAATTAGGGACACATGGCTTCAATCTTCCTTGAAATGCACAGGGTTGTTAAAAATTAAGCGGCAGTGTTCTTGGCAAAATAGGTTTTGCCAAACTCAAAGTGTTTGAAAAATTGTTCAAGACGGTTCAGCCAGGCCAAAAGGCCCCGGGCTCCCTCGGTCCTAATAATAGAATCAGTCGGGGGATTAGAATGAAGTCACTAAACTTGTTTTAACAGTCTCTTGAAATAACCAACAAAAATAAATCTCTGTGTAGTAACAATCGCCGCAATTAGAACATAATCACTTTTGTGCTCGCACCAGGCCAGCCCAGGCTGGGCGTGGAAGCCGCTCGGGGTCCTGGGAGGTGGGCAGAGGCGGCTGCCCAGTCCCTGGTGGGGCTGGAGGGGAGGTGCTGAGGCGGGCGCTGCCCCAGCAGGACCCCGAGCCCGAGCCTCGCTGCCTCCCCGGGGCTGGGGGACGGTGGGAGCTTCAGGTCAGGACCACGGACTCCTCGACCGGGCGTCTCCAGCTCGTCACTCTCCGTTGGGACCACCTCGGGCGCCAGGGGGACACTTGGTTCCCTCTGCTGCAGCCACGGCACCCACCAACCTCCTCCCCCGCTGAGGCTGGGACGCCCAACTCCAGGGAGAGATGGAAGCACGGTGTCCACCACCTGGGCCGCTGCGGCCAATGCAGAAGGTTCTGGAAGGTATCCAGTCGCCGACTTTCTGCTCACATGGCCCTTCTCGCCCACGGGGAAGGGTCCGATCAGCACGATGCTGGGAGCGGGAGGCTGTCGGCAGCTGGGCCCTGGCTGTGGGTCTGCAGACAGCAGAGGAGGCTGGAAACAGCAGCACTCGACCCCCCCACACGCACACACACACACACACGTGCACACACGCACACGCATGCACACACATGCACACACATGCACACACATGCACATACATGCACACATGTACACACATGAACACATGCACACGCATGCACACATGAACACACATATATGCACATACATGCACACACATGTACACACATCCACACAGATGCACGCACATGTACACACATGAACACATGCACATGCACACACATGCAAACACTCACTCACACACCCACTCACACATGAACAGACATGCACAGACATGCGCAGACATGGGGACAGGGACCATGTGTGTCAAGACTCATGGACAGGGGAAGGGTATTTACTGTGGTTGTGACCATGGTGTCTTGAGTGTATGGATGAGCCTTACCATGAGTCATACCAGCTTCTATATGGGTCTATAGGAACAGAGCCAGTGTGTGTGTGTGTGCGCGCCTGTGTATGCATGTGTGCGTGTGTGTGCGTGCATGTGTGCGTGTGTGTGCGTGTGTGTGTGTGTGTGCACGCATGTGTATGCACACTTAAGAATCACAGATGTTGTGGGAGAGAATGAGGCTCTCCCAAAGGGCATGGCATCTGCACACACATGAACACACACATGCACACACACGTTCCCCTGTGCACAAACTCCCAATGCACAGTCATGCAGCACGCAGACGTAGCTGCACACACACATACACACACACACACACACACGTCACATTGTGAACTGCATCCCCGAGAGTGATCTAGGAGGAGTGGTAGGGTCCAACTGATCAAAGACCAAAAAGAAATCTGTCTTTCCCCCTTATTTAAACACCAAGGTTTGCAAGTTGTCACGGGCCCTTGATGCTCGACGCCACAGAGTGACCCTCCCTCCGCATGGCCCCATTTTCCCAGTGCCCCCCCGCCTGTCTGACTCGCAGGCCCGCGATAATCTGTTTTATATTGTTGTCATAGCCAGTGGCCATCAGAAATACTTCAGTAAAAAAATTTGTGAAAATTGTTCTATCTCGCCATGCGGGTGCCAAGTCTGAAGGTTTGCTGAGCACTTTGCTGCGAGTTGGGCCTTCTCTGCTCCTGTTCTTGTTGGCTGACTTGAGTCGCGTCGTTGCCACCTTCCCAGGGACTCTGGTGCTCTCCTGCCGGGCCTTCAGCTGCGGCTTGGGGAGGTGTCGTGCGGCCTCGCGGCCAGAGCTTCAGGACTGCCGGGCTGGGACGGCTCCGCGGAGAGTCTCCGAGAAGCCGTGGGGTGGGGGGGTGGGTGTGACTCCCGAGGGCACCCTGAGTTCGCAGCCCCTGATCCCGGCTGCCGGCTGCGTCTCTGGGAGATCTCGCCTGCCGATCTGCAGACCGGGGCGTGGGTGAGTGGACACGGCTGGCCAAGGCTCCGAGGGGCCTTAGTCTTCCAACACGAAGGAGAAGGTTTGATTTTATTTTATTTTTTGGTGATTTCATATTTCAGCTGTGGTAAATCATATATGTAACATTTTATGTATGGTGAAGATCTCAAATGAAAACAGTATGTAACAATTAGAATAAATGTAACGTTATCACTTTAGACATTTCTCAAGTAGATAATTAGGGGTATTCATAACGTTGCACAGGGTCACCCGCCTCCACTCCGGAGGGAGAAGGTTTTAATTAGGATATTTACAGACGCTCTTTCATTGATCATCACCTCCCAAGTCTCCCCTTCTCCACGCTGCCCTACGCTGTCCCCCCCCTCTCCTCCCCTGCCCTCCCCTCCCATCCCCTCTCCCCCCCCGGCCCCGCAATCCAAGTGAGGGCCTGCAAATGCCATGGAAACAAATCTCCTTTTCCCATCACTTTTCAACATCGTTCCTTTCCTTTCTTTTTTTCTTTTTCTTTTTTTAAGTCACACCCGGTGATGCTCAGGGTTCCTCCTGGCTCTGCACTCAGGAATCACTCCTGGCGGTGCTCGGGGACCCTAGGGGATGCCGGGGATGGAATTGGGTCAGCTGCACGTGAGGCAGACACCCTCCCCGCTGTGCTACCGCTCTGCTCGACACCCTTACTCTCCCTGCGTGAAATTAGAAGCTGCCACGTGAGGTGGGCGCCCAGTCGCAGGCAAGGCAGCTGCGTGCCCCCGGAGCCGCCGTGAGACGGGGGTGTTGGGACACGGCGACCCCCGGCTGTGGCCTTGCAGGCGGCACGTGTGAGAGTCGCCTCGGCTGCGTGTTTGCCTCCGTCCTGCACGCGGGCGGCCTCCCGCCCTCGGGCCTGGGGTCCTTTCCAGAAGACCCCGCCTTCTGCGGTGCGCCACACACGGCGGCAGGGTGAGACGGACCCAGGGCCGGCACCAGGCACTGGGCGGAGCCGCCTCTCGCCGAGAAACCCCTCGAGGACCGAACCCGCCTTCCGCTGGCCGACTCCAGCGTGACGCCACCTGGTTCCTGAAGACAAGGCCGAGTTTCGGGTCCCAAAATACGCTGCCAAGTTTCCGTCCTGCAGAGCCCAGCTGCCGCCCGTGAGCGCCGTGCTCGGAGAGAACGTGGCCCGGCAGACGCCCTTCCCTGCCCAGGACGGGCCCAGGGCCGCCAGGCTCGGGTCCGAGTCCCTCCTGGCAAGCTCGGGGGCTGGGGGAGATGGTCCCCAGAAGAGGACGGGAGTGAGAAGCGTCCGCCCTGTGTGCGGGATAGTCCCAGCAGGGCCCCGGAGGCACCGGCCCGGGGGGAAAGTGTCTGCTCCCTTTCCCGAGGCTCCGGTCTCACAACTCCCCGTCGCCTGGTTTCTCTCGTACCCGGCCAGGCACTCTGCAGCTGGGGGCCCCGTTCCGCATCCGGAGGCGGCAGAACCAGAATCAGCTGCTCTGGGGCTGTCTCCAACCCACATCGGCCCTGACCGCGCGCAGGGGCCATGCCAACTCTCCGGCTCAGGCTGCAGGTGGCCCAGGCTGTGCACAGGCCCCGGGGTCACCAGGTCTTGGTCTGTGGTCGGCCCCGTGTGGCGGGAGCTGCCGCCTTCCCACCCCACCGCGGGGCAATGGGCGGGCCTGAGCACAGACGGGGGCGGGGTCCCCGCTGGGGTGGCCCCCACGGCCCGGGGCCCTGCTGGGAGCCGCTCAGGGTGGCGGCCCCGTGCCCCCTCCCACTCCCCCCGCACCCCCTCCCGCTCCCCCTGCTCCCCCTCCCTCTCCCCCCGCGCCCCTCGGCCCCCCAGCACGGCCCGAGCCCCTGCGGCAGAGCCCGGCGAGTCTGTTGGGGAGAGCTGCCCCACGGCCGCAGACTCTGCCTTCCCGAGAGCGCGGCCGGGACCCAGGGCAGGGAGCTCTGCACTGTTCCTGCCCCGCAGAGCAGTGGGGGGCGGGCACTGGGCACTGGGGGGGCGAGAGGAGGGGCCTGCAGAGGGCGAAGCCCTGCATGGCGGGAACAGGCAGGAGGTGGCCGACACACACCTGCACTTCCTGCTGCCCGGGAGGGCCTGTGGCCGCGCAGGGCTGGGGGTTGAAGGACCCTGTGGGCGGAGAAGCTTCCTCTGCACCCACACACCCCGATCCCTCACGCGCACTGGGCTCACTCACACTCACACTCACACACACACACAGTCACACACTCATACACTCACACTCACACTCACACACATGCACACTCACACTCACACACAGTCACACACTCATACACTCACACTCACACACATACACGCTCACACTCACACACTCACACTCACACTCACACATGCTCACACTCACACACACTCACACTCACACTCACTCACATATACATACTCACACACTCACACACACACTCATACACACTCACTCACACTCACACACATTCATTCATACACACACTCACACACACTCACACTCACACACTCACATTCACACACTCACACACACTCACATACACTCACATTCACACACTCATACACACTTACACACTCACACACTCTCACACTCACACACACTCACATACACTCACACACACTCATACACTCACACTCTCACACTCACACATTCACATACACTCACACTCACACACTCACACTCACATACTCACACACTCACATACACTCACACTCACACACACTCACATACACTCACACTCACACACACTCACATACCCTCACACTCACACACACTCACACACAGACACACAGACATACACACTCTCACACACACACTCTCTCTCTCTCTCTCTCACACACACACACACACACACACACACACACACACACACACACATACTCTGACTCTCTCTCCCTGTAATTTCAGGTTTTGGGATGTGCTCAGGGCTCACTCCTGGCTGTGCTGGGGACCCCCGAGGTGCTGGGCTCTCACCCAGGTCGGCTGCACGAGAGACAAGAGCTTTGGTCCCTGACCCGCCCCCCCCGCCCTGCAGTCACCCCTGACAAAGGTGTCCGTCTGCCGCGGGGAGGTGGACTTGGCGCCTGTGACAAGTTGGGGTCGCCCCCCCCCCCGTCCCGGTGACCAGGCTCTTTCCCACTGGGGTGGGCAGGAGTCCAGCTGCAGGCCCGGGTCGCCCCTGGACGACCCCCTGGGCGCCATCAGCTCTCACAGGGGCCGGGGCTTTTGTTCTGGGTTGTTCTCACCCTTGTCTGGCCTGAGCTTCCTCCTTCCCTGTGGCCTGGAAACGCCTCCCGGTCAAACCGTCTCCTGCGGGGAGGGGGGGTCCCGGCAGGCCTTCCCGGGCCCTCGTGTGTCGTCGAGCCCTGCTGGGCACCAGCCCTTTGTGGAGGGGCAGGAGGGCGGCATCCCGCACCCCTGGGAAGCCGTGTGGAGTCCCAGCCCGGCCGGGGAGGGGTGCCCATGTGCCGCGAGGGTCCTGGGGCCACCGCTGATTCTGAGCGGGGCGTCTGGGGGAGCAGGCCCCACCCTCTGCCTGGGGCTGTGGGCGCCCGCCCGCACACCCTCCATCCGCAGGCGGGGCTGCAGGTGGGCCCCAGAGGTCAGCGGGAGGCCTGTCCCCGTGGTCGGGGGGTGGGGGCGCCCGGTCCCCCACCGCGGGGGTGTTTACACGAGAGGAATTGCTTTAGTTAATATTTACTTTCCGCCGACCAGAATATCACAGCACTAGCCTGGGTGGGGCGAGCGAGTGACTTCAAAGGCGACCTTTCCTCCATTAGAGAAATTCCGTTCCGAGTCACGATTTCCATCATTTTGGAGTGAATTAAGGACCAGCTGGGCCGTCCCGGCGGAAACGCTTCCCTCAACTCACATCAGCCGAGCAAACAGCGGCTGCTCCAAACCCACTTTCTCTGCACGTGGCGTGGGCGGTGCTGAGGGAAATCAGCTCACGTTGCGCTTTGAACTTGGGCGTCCCTGGCCGGGACACGGGGCTGTGTTCAAGGTCCTGACCTCGTGTTTCCTTGTCTGGTTTGATTTAAGATTCTAGTCGGCAACGTTTCGCGGAGAATCCGCACTTGGGGGTTTCTCTGTCTGTTCTGTTAAATCCCAATTCTCTGTTGATTATCTCATCCCTAAGTATCCCCCCCACCCCCATCTTTTTCTTTATTTTTTTGCCTTATGGGCCACACCCAGCG
Organism: Sorex araneus; assembly: GCF_027595985.1. Taxonomy (NCBI): domain Eukaryota; kingdom Metazoa; phylum Chordata; class Mammalia; order Eulipotyphla; family Soricidae; genus Sorex; species Sorex araneus. Next base: position 806,855 of record NC_073303.1, read on the forward strand.
ATGCTCAGGGGTTGCTCCTGGCTCTGCACTCAGGAATCACTCCTGGCGGTGCTCAGGGGACCATACGGGAGGCTGAACCTGGGTGAGCCGTGTGCGGGGCAAACGCCCTCCCCGCTGTCCGACCTCTCCGGCCCGTATTCCCTTTCCATCTCTGTTCCTCTCCTTGACTTTTGCATAGGAAATTTTACTACTGTTTCAACTGTTATCATGGTCGTAATTTCTTTCCCCCTTTCCATGAAATGTTTATCTTCTAAAGCCATCCGCGCACCCCTGTGGCTCTATCACAGGCGTTTGTTCCGTTTGTTTGAGGTTTGCTTTTGGCTGCACCTTGCTCTGCCCAGGCTCAGGGCTCACTGCTGGCCGGCCTTGTGCACGGCAAGCGTCTTCCCACCGTCCTGGCTCTGTGGCCCCATGCGCACGTGCCGCCTACGTTGGGCTTTGCTTCTTTCCCGTTTGAATGTCTCGCAATTTCCATTGCTGTTTCCTTTGCAGCTGGCGAGTGCCTTAGACATGGGGCTTCATCCCTGTCCTGCAAGGCCGTGGCCTGCCAGAGGAAATGCTGCTGTGGGGTTGCTTTCCAGGCTTATGTCCCCACACGGCCTCTGGGCTGGAGCGTGTGCCCGAGAACGCCCCTGACGGTGACAGTCAGAGCATGTTTATGGCGAGTCCGTCATTCACTTAAGTGGAAACTAGAGCTCTTTTCCCCTGGCTAAATGAAGCGGGTCAGTATTTACTCCTTTCTGGAAACCTGCCGTCTCCTCCGCCTCAGAGAGAGACGCACTCGAGTTTCCCCACCTGTGACTTCCCCCGGGTAATCCTGCTGGGTTTTGCCTCCTGTTCCCAGCCGTGTCTAATGTGTCGAGGGTGTGGACGGGACCGGCTTCGACTCCTGCCCGGAGTGACCGGCTCAGCCCACGGCAGCACTTCACCCGGGAATGTGTCTCTCTCTGTCTCTGAGTCTCTACGCGTAGACGCCTGCGTCTCTGCGTCTCTCTATCTCTGAGTCTCTATGGGTAGGCGCCTGCGTCTCTGTGTCTCTCTGTCTCTGTGTCTCTAGACGTAGGTGCCTGCGTCTGCGTCTCTCTGTCTCTGAGTCTCTACGCGTAGGCGCCTGCGTCTGCGTCACTCCGTGTCTGTGCTCTGTCTCTGCCTCCATCTCTCTGTTTCTGTGTCTCTGTGTCCTGGTCTCTCCATGTCTCTGTCTCTCCCCCCACCCGTCCCTGTAGATGCGTCTCTCGGTCCTACGGCACCGCCCAGGACCTGCCCTTTCGTGCCGCTTGGCTGTTTCTGCTGAGGTGGAGCCATCACGGCCCCGGCCAGGGCTGGTGCCTCAGCACAGGCCCGGGAGGGCGGATCCAGGAGGCACGGCCTGGGACTGTGGCCGCGCTCTTCGCTGGTGCCACGGGAGGGGACCGTGCAGCGGACTCCTGCGGCCCCAGCAGCTCCCTCCCCAGTGCTCGGGACTCCCGCGGCCCCTCCTGCTTCCCGCCACCCGGCAGCTCCCTCCCCAGTGCTCGGGACTCCCGCGGCCCCTCCTGCTCTGTCCTTTGACCCGAGGCTGGGCCTGGCTTGGTCCCCTCGACAGTCTCGCCGGTGGACGCCCGTCCCAGCTGCTTGTTCCGCACGTTCCTCCGTCGTCCCCCGGAGGAGCCGAGTGCCTGAGGCTGAGGGGCGCAGGGTTCGGGCGGTGACCGGGGGGCTCTGTGGACACTTTGTCCCCTGCAGCCGCTGGAGCCTCCGGCCAGACACTCAAGGGGGGGAAGTGGAAATTTGGGACCCAGTGTCCTCTTGTGCACCCCTGGGTGCCCGGCGCCCCGTCCCATTTGTCCAGCCTGTCGCCTCTGGCACCTGGCGTTTCTGCCATCGCGATGCTTCTGCGGGGCGCGGGCGGGGGGGCCTTGCAAGCCCCCGGGGTCACGACGGAGTGATGGGTCTTGGTGGCAAAGTGAGCGTACGTACCAAAGCATGCAGACACGGGCGCCGTCACCAGACGCAGAAACCCTGTTTCCATCCAGCCTCTGGGCGGGGCCTTCGCGGGGCCCGGGGTTCGCTCTGTGCCAGAAAACCCCGATGGACAGGTCCAGGCCCCACGTGTGTCATCCTGCGCAGAAGACACGGCATGATCGGACACGTGAAGACGGCGCGTGTGGCGAGTTTGGCTCCCACGCTTACCACGGCGTCGTGTCCATCCCAAGGCGCGGGGAGACCCCGGCTCGGGCAGTGCTCACGGGGCAGAGACACGTTGTCCTGAGAGTGTCCACCAGGCCCCAGACGCAGCCCCGGTGGCTGGACGTCGGCTCCCGTGGTGCGTGGGAGTGGGGGATGGACAGGCTGGGACAGCGACACTCGGACCTGAGCCTACCACGGGGCTGTCGTCCCTGCGAGCGGGTGGCGGGCGGGCGGGAGGGGACGATGGAGGACACTGCCCTGCAGGTCTGACCTGCCCCACTGCTGGCCCAGGGTGGGAGGGCCATCCGCCCTGCCGGTGACCCATGGACAGTCAGTCCAGTGTTTCTGTGTTTCCAAGGAAACCCTCACACGTGGCCCCACGCAGGCCAGGGGACGGGAAGGGTTCGAGGAGACCGTGGCCTGGGCCTCCCGGCTGCAGTGTGCGGCCGTGGCTCAGCCCAGGATGCTCGAGGCGGACCCGGGGGCGGGGGATGCCCAGGAGGCTCTTCCTGACGCCCGGCTGTCTCTCTGCGGATGACCAGCACCCAGAACTTCCCTCCCGGTCTTCCTGGGGTTTTAACAAGTCGACGCTCTGGCACAGGAATATCCCGACTTTGGAAATTGTGTCTCCTCCATTAAAGCACAAAACGCATCTCATTCGATCTACATTCAATACAGAGAAAAGTTTTTGTAAGCACAGGAAAGAAGCAAAGTTTTGTTTGTTGCAGGGACTTAAGAGACCCTCTGTGGGGCTGGAGCGAGAGCACAGCGGGGAAGGCGTTGCCTGGCACGCGGCCAACCTGGGTTCGATTCCCAGCATCCCCTAGGGTCCCCCGAGCACCGCCAGGAGTGACTCCTGAGTGCAGAACCAGGAGTAACCCCTGAGCATCACCGGGTATGACCCAAAAAGAAAACAACACCCGCTGTGAGCTGAATATCATTATTTTCCGAAGAAATGTGAGTGCGGAAGCCGTGGACGTGATTGAGTTGTGCTCCTGGCTTAGGCTCTTGGTGGCCGCGTGGGCTCCTGAGACCAACACAACGGCTGGACCCAGCCACCGAGTGTTCAGACGCATCTTGCACCCCCTTCCAGGAAACTTCCTCTGGTGCCCCCGACTGTCTCTGGCTGCCCTGTGCCTTCCCCCAAACTGCAAACGGTCTGTCGGAACAAACGGATCGTGTTTGAGGTCACGTCAGCCGCGACGCTAGCCTTGGGTTAGAGTGTGATTCCAAAGTGCACAATGGCTACGGCGAGTGTCTAATTTCACTGAAATAAAGCGGAAAGCGTGCGCCGGCAGCTTTGGCCCTGTTTCTCCCGAGGTGCGCCTGGCGTGCACTCCATTCTCAGTGACATGGTAATCTGCTAAAGTTCTTCTCTCGATTTTTCTCTTTGCAATCTGGAAGAACAGATTCAGTACTGATTGTGCTCATTTATAAAAGCATCCAAAACAAAATTGAACCCCAAGGCTGATAAGCTATAAAGATGCTGATCAGATCTTAGCAGAATGGACCACGCTTTGGGGCTCGCTTAGCGAAAGATGGTTCTAGAAGACGGATGATTTTATCTACACAATTACAAATACCACGGCGCAGTCAGATGGATGCGGCACATGAAATATGGGGCTGGCCCTTTATTAAGTAAAGAATGACATTTTGTAAAATACTTCCTAGGATTTTGTCATTTTTTTGGAGGTAATTAAATTCCCAACATTATTTGGTAGAAGACATAATCAAAGAATCTTGTAAGAAAGAACAATCCAATAGTCTATGGAGATAATAGTCCTACACAACAAAGACTAATTGATTTTTTAATGGTTCAAACGATAAGGGATGAGCCTTGTCAAATGTATATAATTGTTATCCATAACCAGCACAAAGTCATAATCAATGAGATTAGAAATATGTTCGTACTTTCCAGAGTTTCTCTCCGAAGAGGGGAGCTGGGCTGAGGGAACCGCTGGGCTTATCTGCTTTGCTTCCGGTGGGCCCCGGGGCTGTCCTTGGAGCCAGCCCCGCCATCCTGGGGGTCAAGCCGGGCACGGCTTCCTGTGCACCCAGGGGCTCGGCCAGGCCGGCTCTGCCCTTGCTCCCACTTCCTCACTGGCCCCCGGGACTTTTCAGCTCCGTATTTCGTACATTAGACCCGGACCTGGCGTTTCTGGAAGGACTTGCCCCAATTTGGGTCTCAACAAGTTCGTGTGACTCCAAGTTGGAGCTTCCTGGCTCGCCCTGGCCCCTTCCTCCCGGTGGGCAGGACGGAGACGCGGCGTCCTTCGTCCGTCCCCGGGGAGCACATCGGTCATCTCTGCCCTGGGCTCCCTGCGGGGAGGCTGTGGGTCGGGCGTTCCCGGCTCCCACCCACGGGCTCTGCGTCCGGGCGTGCTCGGGGTGGGCTGTGGGGGGGGAACAGCGTCCTCTGGGCTCCGAGGGACGTCACAGACCAGGCATGTTCCTTGCGGACTGCAAAAGGCAGAGGCGTGCTCTCCCCTGGAACCTTCTAGAAGCCCTCCGACGCTTCGGGGTGAGTCTGGGGCTACCCGGCCGGCACGGGCTTCCTGCACTCGGAGGGAGCGGGTCCGAGTCGTCTCGCATGGAGCCCCTGACAGCCGGCCGTCACCGTCCCGGCAGAGACGACTCCCCCAGCGCCAGCAGCTGAGTGACGCTTTGCAAGGGGAGAATCTTCCGGAAGGCCCCGGAGTGTAGTCAGGGCTCAGGACGTGCTCGCCCCTGTTAACAGTCCCGGAACACGGAGACAGACGTATAGCCGGGCTCAAAACGGGGCTGCGGCGGGACAAAGCACAGAGCTGAGGGCTCACGCCAGGCCCCACCGACCTGGGTTCGAGTCCTGCCACTACACGGTCCTCAGAGCACCGCCAGGCTCGGCCAGGGTGGCCGGGCACTGCAGGACCGGAGCGGCACCGGGTTCCGAGACTGCCTGCGGAGACGGGCCGGGTCACAGGTGGCTCAGCCGGGCCGTGCTCACACCTCCCGCGGGGACTGTTTTGCAGGTGAGGAGCGAAGCTTCTCTCCGGGGCACGAGGCTCCTCTCCCGGGGAAGCGCCACGGTCTAGGGCTGACGGGCGTGGGCCTGGGGCTGGGCCGGGCCCTCAGAAGGGCGGGCTGGAGGGAGGGGGTCCCTCGTGTCCTCTCCACTTCCCTTCCCTTTGTGGCCGTGCGGGTGGCACCGAGACCGGGGGATGCCACAGCGGCCTGTGGCCTGGGGCCCCGCAGCAGCGTCTCAGGTCACACAGCCTGCAGGGGTGGAGCTGGGGCTTGGACGTGGACTCACGCAAGCCAGGGCTGCACCCCTGCCACGCCCCCGCCACGCCTCTGCCACGGCTCAGCCACGCCCCACCACGCCCCGCCACGTCCCTGCCATGTATCAGCCACGTCTCAGCCACGCCCCCGCCACGCCTCTGCCACGGCTCAGCCACACCCCGCCACGCCCCCGCCACGCCCCCGCAACACCCTGCCACGGCTCAGCTACATCCCAGTCACATCCCAGCCAAATCCCCACCACGCCCCCGCCACGCCCTGCCATGCCCACGCCACGCCCACGTCCCAGCCACGCCTCTGCCACGCCCCTGCCATACCCCCACGCCCCAGCTACATCCCAGCCACGCCCCAGCCACACCCCCAACACGCCCCTGCACGCCCTGCCACGCCCCCGCCACTCCCTGCCATGTCTCAGCCACGCCCCCGCCACGCCCCTGCCACGCCCCCACCACGCCCCAGCTACATCCCCGCCACGCCCCAGCCACGTCTCAGCTACATCCCAGCCATGGTTTCCCCGCCACGCCCCCGCCACGCCCCCGCCACGTCCTCCCCCTCCCCCTCCTCCTCCTCTTCCCTCACTAATGAGAAGAGAATCTGTCTCCAAGGGCATCCCCGTGTCCTGAATCGAAACTGAAGAAGAAACTCCCGTGGACTCTGGGATTGGTCTATTTCACGGCTTATTAATTAAATATCATGGGCACTGATAGGCCATGGCTGTGCCCGGGGACACGATTGCTGCACCACACCAGCAGCCCGCGCCTGCCTGCGCCACGCCGGCCGGGAGAGCTGCGACCCGGCCGACCTCGCCAGCCCTTGTTGGGTCCGGAGCCACAAGAAGCAGAGATGGGCCAGTCTTGCAAGACAAAAGTTTATTCAGACCAACATGCTGGGGCCGCACCCCTAGTAGATGCAGCGATTTGTGCTAGCTAGGGCAGCCTTTTTATAGGGCTTGAGTCCTTTGGGCCAGTCACGTTTGTCACGTAGCCGCGTCCGGAGCCACTTTCTTAGAATTCGTGTGTCCGAAGACATTCTTTCAATCTCCTTGCCCTTCGTCAGGAGTTACTATCTGTAACGCTGTGGGACCAGAGTCGCTATCTGGGCTCTGCGTCAGGGGCGGAGTCGCTACCTGGGGTTTGTCCGGAGTTACTATCTGCTGGGCCGGAGTCACCATCTGCTGGGCTGTGGGAATGGAGTCACTATCTGGGCTCCTTGTTCTCAGCAACTCCTTCTGTGAGCGGGTCCCTATCTGTTAGGCACACACGTGAATTCCAACCCAACCGGCAGGCAGATGTCAGGATGTAAGTGACAGGATCCAGGCATAGTGCACTGTAATATACAGTTTGGGGGCATAAGCATGGTTGCAGAAGTCAGGAGTGGGCTGCCAACCGTTTTAACTCAATATAATTTCTTTCAACTTAACACCCTCAGGTCCCGAGCACTCGGGGTGGAGCAGGAACGAAGCTGGTGTGAGCTGGAGGCAGAGACGCACGCGAGGGGCTCGGGGGGTGGCAGAGGGGGAGGCTCCTGCCTTGCACGGGCCCAGCCCGGCTGGGTCCCCCGCAGCAGAGGGTCCCTGGGCCCCGCAGGGTGTGGCCCCAGCAGAGTGGAGCAGACTTGGGAGGACGCAGGCGGCTCACGGGAGGGTCGCCTGGACCCCGCCCCTGCCCCACTCTCCGTCCTTCCTCCAGCCCCGCCTGCCGGGCTCTCTGGGGCACAGCGGGGGACGGACAGGGGACGCTGCCTCTAGGTTTATCACCGCCCCCCAGCCCCACCGTCCCGTGCCGTCCTCCCTGCCCCACGCCACCCTCCTCCCTTGCCGACGCCTGTTTTCTGGATCAAAGACTTTAGACTCCGAATCTACAGTCACATTCCACTGACCTCCCAGGAGACCCCCAGGGAGCAGGGCGTGTGCGGGGCGAGTTCCCGGGTGGCAGAGACAGGTGGGTCCTGCCGTCGGGAGGTCCCCTGGCCCTGGGTGGTCTCCCACTCTCCCACAGGCCACCCCCACCCCCTTCTCTGTGCTCTCGGAGTTGCCTGCGGGGCGTCCCCGAGTGCCAACCCGACGGGGTGTCCTGGGTGGAGGGCCGTCACTCAAGACCCTGTTTCTGGTTTGTGCCCCCGGATTCTCCCAGCCGCCAAGACGTGGGGCAGGGGTGGCTCTGGCCTTGGGGACCAGGAGCCCCCCAGGAGCAGCCTGTCTCGAGCTTGGACCCGAGGACCTGAGCCTGCTGCCGGTCAGGCCCGGGTTCCTCAGGGGGGTGTGCGGGAACCTTGGACCCCAACGGACTCTCGTGTTTGGCGGTTTGGGGGCCACACGCAGAGGTGCTTCGATGGACCCCCGGCTCTTCACCCAGGACTCACTCCGGGGGCCTCAGGGGACCGTTTGGGGGTCAGAGGTGAAAGCCAGCCAGGCACGGGCACGGCAAGCGCTGGACGGTCATTTCGGCCCCAGGAACTTCTTGATTTATTTAAGTTTGTTTTTAATTTGTTTTGGCGTTGGGGCGGCACCCAGTGGTGCTCAGGGCTTATTCCTGCTCCGTGTTCAGGGACCCAGATGACGCCAAGACGGAACCAGGTTGCCCGCGTGCAAGACGCACCCCTTGCACCCCTTTCTCACCGTGCCGTCTCTCGGCCCTGCCCGGTGATGCTCGGAGAAGAGTGCTCGGAGAAGAGCAAGGGTGGTTTGGGTGTCCCCCGTCGCCACGATCACAGCTGACCTCTCGGTCCAGCCGCTGACAGGCGCAGGGGAACCGGGCAGGGCCCACGGGGAGGGGCCCCTGCGGAGGGGCCCCTGGTCCGGCCGGCACCTGCCCAGGGGGCTTATTTCGCTCCAACGAGACCACAACAAATGAAAGCCACAGTTCCCCGTGGCTCTGTGCTCGGAGCTGGGGGAGGCCGGGCCCCCCCGGAGACTCTCAGGGGCTGTCCCGGGCCTGTCCCTGGGGCACCATATGTGACGCCTGGCAGTGCCCAGGAGACCGTGTGTGGTGCCGGAGATTCAGGCCAGGGCCAGGGGCGCCCCAGTGCAGGCCGGGCCCCTGCCGCGCCCACCCCTCCCCCCCAGCCCCCTCTGTGACTCTTGACTGAACAGCAGAAAGAGATTTTCTCATTTTTCCTTTCCTCCTTTGCGTGCAATTAAAAACATAGCCCTAATCCCAGCCATTTCGAAACGAGAAACATATTGTATTTCTAATGCCTAGTTGTACTAATCCTGTGTTGTCACTACATCAAATCTCTTTGTTGAAGTGGTATCATGTCCAAAAGAAATAGCATGTATAGGTTAGAGAATTTTTAAAAAGCAAGAACTTGTAATCTGTTATTAACCAAAGCCATTTTTTAAAACCTATTTTTCCCCTGGCATTAGCTATGTCTTTGGGTCTCAAATAAATATTAAAGCGGGGCTTTGTTAGTTTGGAATACAGACTCAGTAGAAATATTCACGCCTGCTTTGGGGGAAAATCATTAAGAACTCCATGCGGATGCCCGCGTGCTCATTTCCCTTTGAGGTGCGCGGACGCGGGTCTGCTGCTGCTGATAGCACTAAAAGCACATTGAAGGAAATGGTGTGAACAATTTCTTTATTTCTTAACAAAAAACTGATTTTCAAATGTTGGGGTTAGAAAACCTACTCAACATTTTTTCCAACACTCTAGCTTTAATTCATAATTACAAGCTTATTCCAATCTCTGCATAATGAACCACATTCTAGACCAACAGCTGTTATCTGCTTTTTTTTTCTGGTCGCCTTGGGGTATGAATATTTTAATATTCATTTTCTATGTGCAGATAAACTAAATACTTCCTACTGGAAGTCGATCAAATTAATCACAAAAATCTTAGTTGCTGTTCTTTCTTCCATGTAGCTCATTAAAAGAAATTAAAAAAAAAAAGAGCTGGATGCCCCATTTTCTATCCACCTGAAAGGGATTTGGTGCGGGATACAGGGTGGGGGGGGACGGGCCGACGGTCACACACAGGCCGGCCCGTGCTCTCGCCGCCTCTCCGACTCAGCCCCTGGTTTGCCTGACCGGTGGGTGGGTTTCGGGGCGGGATGGGGGGGCGGCTGTGCTTCAGGTGCGGGAGGTGATGGGTCCCGGGGAGACGCCCCCCCGCGCCTGACCCGCCCGGCTCCCGCCCCAGCGCTGAGGAGAGGCCGAGACGGGCCCGGAGTGAGCAGGAGGGCGACGAGGCCCCGGGGGAGGCATCAGGGTGAGGCTGGGGGGTCTCGGCAGCCCTGCGGGATTCTGTCGGGACCTGCCTGGCCCTGCTCGGGGCCTGGGGAGTGTCCTCCTGGCCCCCCAGAGACAGGGGGCCACGAGGACGGGTCCGGCCCCCCAGGGGCCTGCCAGGACCGAGGCCCCGAGGATGAAGCGACAATTCAGGCCTGGAGGGAGGGGGAGGGAGGGGACCCCCAGGCCCTGGCACGGCTGCCTGGGCTCTCCTGTGTCTGTCCGGCAAAGCTGGGCCCTGAGGGGCAGCCCCCCCCACCCAGAGGTGCTGGGCAGAAGGAGGAGGGGGGACACCGCTGGGCGGATGCGTCGCCCTCACCCAGACGCCCACCCAGACGCCCCCTCTCTGCTCCCGCCTGCTCTGCCGGGACCTTTAACAACCGGCAGAGCCCGAGGCCCAGACAAGCTTCATTTCTCGGAAAAGCCAGCCCGGCCCAGAGAATGGGACCTCGAAGAGCCCAGACACCAGCCCATGGGCCCCGGGGAGCCCAGACCCCAGCCTACGGGCCCCGGGGGGCCCAGACCCCAGCCTACGGGCCCCGGGGAGCCCAGACCCCAGCCCACGGGCCCCGGGGAGCCCAGACCCCAGCCTACGGGCCCCGGAGACCCCAGCCTACGGGCCCCGGAGACCCCAGACCCCAGCCTACAGGCCCTGGGGAGCCCAGACCCCAGCCTACGGGCCCACCTCGGTTTTTTTATTTTTTATTTTTAAGGTTTCCGGTTCCTTTTCCAGCTGCATGGGACATGAAAGGGTGAGGGGTGAGCCCTGAGCTTTCCCGACCCACCGCGCGGAGGGTGCCGTGAAAGCTGGGCCCCTCCCCACGCTCTCGGGGACCAGGCGGGGCCCAGGATGGAGCTCGGGGCACCGACGGGCTGAGCGACCACCCCGGCCCGTGGAGCCAGCGCCCGGCCCGCCTTCGTCTCTTGGTGCAGTGGGCAGGGTCCTGTGACGCCCTGGTGGCCGTGCGTGGGTCTCTGCCTCCCAGCAGGCCCCACCCCCCATTCATGCCTCTGACCGGAGGACGCGCCCCTCGAAAGCGTCCCGTGGTGATGCTAAGCGCGCAGGGGAAGCTTCCGGTACCCGCATCGACTTCAGGGTGATGGGGCGGGTGGCACCCCAGCCGCCCGGCACGGCAGTGTGGCTCAGTGGCTACTGCCCTACGCCACAAGCAACTGAGATAAGGCGCGAAACACCACCAGCACCCGCGTGAGCTTGCAGGGAACGCACCTAACGCGGCTTCACTTATTAATATGCCACTTAATCTCCATCTAGTTGTGCTGAAGGATTTCACTGTCTCCGTCACTGGAACAGAGACTGATACACGGGCCAGCTCCTAGCGACCACCAGCCATGGGGGAATTACAAGCACACCCCCCCGGGTCCCTCACACAGAACCTCTGCTTTGAAACTCCGTCCCTCGGGGGCTGGACAGCTGAATCTTCAGCACCAAGTGCGGGCTCCTGAGTCTCCCCGGGAGTGACCCTGAGCACAGAGCCAGGAGTGACCCTGAGCACAGAGCCAGGAGTGACCCTGAGCACAGAGCCAGGAGTGACCCTGAGCACAGAGCCGGGAGTGACCCCTGAGCACAGAGCCAGGAGTGACCCTGAGCACAGAGCCGGGAGTGACCCTGAGCACAGAGCCGGGAGTGACCCTGAGCACAGAGCCAGGAGTGACCCTGAGCACAGAGCCGGGAGTGACCCTGAGCACAGAGCCGGGAGTGACCCTGAGCACAGAGCCGGGAGTGAGCCCTGAGCACAGAGCCGGGAGTGACCCCTGAGCACAGAGCCGGGAGTGAGCCCTGAGCACAGAGCCAGGAGTGACCCTGAGCACAGAGCCGGGAGTGAGCCCTGAGCACAGAGCCGGGAGTGAGCCCTGAGCACAGAGCCGGGAGTGAGCCCTGAGCACAGAGCTGGGAGTGACCCCTGAGCACAGAGCCGGGAGTGACCCCTGAGCACTGAGCTGGGAGTGACCCTGAGCACAGAGCCGGGAGTGACTCTGAGCACAGAGAGAGCCCGGGTCTGGGAAGGAGGAGCCGGAGAACCTGCCACGGCACAGCTCTGGGACGGGGACGGAGCACTGGACGGGGCGGGGCAGGCGCGTGTAAGAGCCCCACTCCCGACCCCCTCACGCTCGCTGCTTTTATCTCGTTTGCTCAAGAAGAAACTAAGGTTCCCCGAGCAAAACCCAGAGTGAGCCCAGGAGGGGGCGGGAGGAAGCGGGAAGCGGAGTCTCCTGTCTCTGGAAAGCACGTCCCACGGCCTCCCGCCCCCCGACCCGTCGTCTCAACACTGCGCTTTCCTCTGTGGAAAGACACGGGTACGGGGTATGAAGCAGCTCCCTAGTCTCCTACTTGGGTTCAAACCCCCTTTGGGAACATCTGAGCCACATCTCTAGGGCCTTCGGTTGCTGACCGTCCCCTGTTTCCAATAGCACCGCAGCACTGCCGTCCCCTGGCCCGTCGGTTTGCTCGAGCGGGCACCAGTAACGTCTCCATCGTGAGCTTGTCCTTACAGTTTGTGGCATATCGAATGTGCCACGGGGACCTTGCCCGGCTCTGCCGTGCGGGATGTTTTTAATAGTGATTCTAAAAGCAGGTGATGACAGTTCGAGCCAGTTAGTGCTCAGTCTGCAGTAAACCAGCAGTCGCCCTTCGTGCATCAACGCTCGAGGGCCGCTCTGCCCGTCGGCTTCTCGAGGGCCTGAGTGACCGTGGAGTGTCCTTCCGTGCAGCCCTGGGGCCGCTCCGCTTTGCCCGTTTCTTCCCTGCCGTCACCCCTGCCTGTGCCGCTCAGGTGAGGGGGTGAGGATTCGGCGTCTGCCGTGGCTCGAGGGACCTCAGGGCGGAGGCGGACGGAGCAGGAGGCAAACGCGAGGCCTCTGGGGGAAGCCGGGTCGGGGGGGACAACGAGGGCCGGGCAGGAGCCGGCAGGACCGTGCCGGCAGCGCTGCTGGTTCCGTGGGAGCTCTCGGGGCCCCCAAGAAGCCGGCAGCTGCCCCCCATGGCCTCCGGGGCGCCCCCGTCTAGCCCGGCTGCTGGGGGCGGCCAAAGCTGGCTTCGTGCTCCACACACCAGCCCGGCCCCCGCTGACCGCCACGTCCACAGCGGGCCCAGCCCCGGGCCCGGAGACAGATGGGGCTCACGCTCGCAGGGGTGCGTGCTCGAGAGCCAGCAGGGCACCGCCCCGGGCACCAGGGCACCGGCCCCACCAAGGCCACGTGTCCGGGGAAGCCCGAGGCATCGCGGAGGCCCAGGGTGCGAGCACGAGCTCTCTGCACGCGGGGCCTCGGGAGGGAGCCGGGAGACGCCTGTGGGCACCGTGCGCGTGTCCCTGACTCGGAAGGAAGGAGCCAGCCTGGGCTCCGGGTGGAGAAACCAGCGACGCGCAGCGCCACCCGCCCAGGGCAGCCTCCGCCGCACTCACAGGCTGTTTACTTCCCTCTCAGGGCACAGCCGAGAGTAAACGGTGCCCGTCTCCCGGCCGGCCGCACCCCTCCCGGCCCCCGCCCTGCTCGGCCCTGGCTGGGCGCTGGGGCGTCGCGGGCAGCTTTGAACTCCTCCGTGACAGGTGCCCAGAGACGGGGCCTTACCCCCTCCGCGGGGTCTCGGCCGCGTGAACTGGTGCGTTTCTAACTCACATATTTTCAAGGATTAAAAGATGAGATTAAAAACGTTCCTTCAAAGGGGGAGGCAGCGGCCCAGGGCCGGACAAGCCCCCGGGCTGCCCCCCGCCCCCATGACCCTCTGGGAGCGTTCCTGCCCCTCTTAGCCCCTCCTCTCCCAGGGCCTCCTGGGGGTGCAGCTTGGGGGGTGATGCCCCCTGCCACCCCGTGAGGCTGAACCTGGCCCTTCCCCCGAGTTCAAGCCCCAGGGCGGGAACTGCCGGGGTCATTCCTCCCGCTCGCCCCGGGAGGGGCCGCTAGCAGGACGTGTTGCGGCAGAATTAACTTAGTTTCCATCCCAGCAACTTTCCCCTAATAAATTCTTTTTGCTGGAGGTTTCAAAACTTCAAAAGATGATGCAGCATCTCACACGTGCACGCGTGTGCACACACACATACGCGCACACACATACCACACACACAGGGCACAGGACGTTTGCAGGGAGCCCAGGAACCTGTAATTAGGGCGGGGAGACCCAGGCTGCAGGGCCGGCGGCTGCACCCGCCCCGAGGTGGGTGCGCTGGGGCCGGGCGGGTTCAAAGCCGGCCCCGCTTCCCGCCCGGCAGCTGCCCTGATTACACCATTCATGTCCTGCCAACTCCGCTAATTAACTTCGCCTTCAGTCCGTCGAGGGGGCCGGGTCTGCCCCTCATGAAGAAGTTTCTCACGCAAAGCTTGTCCGGGGCTGCCGTGGCCCCGAGAGGCTCATCAGGGGCCCTCGAGTGCGGGCGCAGGTGCTTCAGCGCCGGGCTCAGGCCGGTCTGCGTCCCTGCGTCCCTGCGTCCCTCCGTCCCTGTGTCCCTCCATCCCTGTGTCCCTGCGTCCCTCCGTCCCGCCAGCTCTGAGCATGGGAGACTCCCGACCGGGTGCTCAGGCCTGGGGGCGCTGGGGGCCTGGCTCTGCTGTCACTCAGTGTCTGTGCGCTGCGTGTCGGACCCCCTCACCTGTGGCCCCAAGGCCTCGCAGCCAGCAGCCTCGGGCTGGCTTCCTCGGGGCGAAGGGGCCCCGGGCGTGCAGCCTCCCGGGACTCCTGCTGGGATCCGCCAGAGGGTTGCTCTCCTCGGGAAACACCAGGAGGGTGGGGCCAGAGTCCAGGGGCACCAGGGTGCTCCGTCGGCAGACGGGTCAGGCTCCGGGTAGCTTCCCCGGGCGGGTTCCTGACGGTGTCCGCTTTTCATCTGCCTTCTCGGTGCCCTCAGGGGTCTCCAGGGCGATCCCCGAGCCCAGAGCCACGAAGATGCCCCGAGCACTATTGGGTGTGGCTCAGAACCAGACAGGGGAAGCGCCTCTGGGCCCTGGAGGGAGACGGGAGAGGCTCGAACCCGAACCTAACAGGAAACTAAGGGAGAAGACGCACGTGCTGACCCGGAGGTCTGGGCTGAGTCCCTGGCGGCTCCCAGTGGCCCCAGGGACTGGGCGAGTCCCAGATTTCCCGGGACAGGAGTTTCCTTCCTTGTCCTGGAGGAGGAGACGCAGGATGCTGCGGGTCTCAGAGGGTCACCCTTGCTGTTCAGCAGCGACACCCCCGCTCGGAGGGGCTTGAGGCCACGCGGCTCTGCCCTGCTGGAGTCTGCCGGGCGGGCGGGCGTCTCCGGCGTGGTCTCCTTAAGGAGAGGCTGAGCAGAGACGCCGCTTGCTGGTGGTGCTGGGATTGTGGGAGAACGGACAAGACAGGCCCCGGCCACCCTGGGACCCCGTCCTCGGCCCGGGGCTCTCTGGGCCTGTGTCCACTCACTCACTCTCCTGGCGCCCGGGTGACCGGCCTCGGGGGTGGGGACCCCTCAGCCAGGCCCGGGGGAGCTGCCACATGAGCCACAGGGACAGGCCGGCGCCGAGGGGCCCAGGCCCCTGCAAGCCCCTTGGCGGAGGGGACCCACCCCCCACCCGTGGAACCTCGAGGTGTTCCCGCCCTGCCCCCACCCGTCCCGGACACGGCGAGCGTCGTGGGCAGACACAGACGCCAGCAAGCAGCCGGGCCCCTGGGGCCCTGCCACACCCCTGCTCGTGGCCCCGTCACCGACCATGAGCCGTCTAGGCCGGGGCCTTTGACAGCGGGTGTGGGGCCCTGGGGGTGGGGGCACGGCACGGGGCCAAGCCGGGGCGTGTGGTGCGGGGGTGACCCGGCCCTGCTGCCCCGCGCTGGGCGTCCCTCCCGCTGGGCGTGGCTGTCCGGCACCAGCTCGGGGCTGCCGTGAGCTCAGCACCACGGGACTTGTCTGGAAGCTTCTCTGGGCCGGTGTGTTTGCGTCTGCCTGGGGCCAGGCAGGGCTCGGGGCTGATTCCCGGCTCTTCACTCCTGCTGGGCTCGGGGCCCTCTGGGGTGCGGGGCTGGACCGGGTTCGACTGTGCGCACGCAGCGCCCTGCCTGCCCGCTGGGCCGTCTCGGGCCCAGCACAGAAGGGTCCCCGGCACCTCCCGAGACCGGGACCTTCTCGGCGGCGACGTGCGTCCTGGCAGGGGTGGGGCTCTGCCGCGTGGAGATCTTGTGCCCGTTTTGACGGGACACGTGGTTTACACGGAAACCCAAACCCGATCTCCAGGCCGGGACGGCGAGCTGGAGGAAGGCGGCACCGCAGCAGCCCCGAGCCCCGGCCCCTCCTTCAGGGCCAGACCTGCTCTCGGAGCACTTTTCCCGGGGAAGGAGGGCCCTTCTGCTGAACCGGGGAGCCGGGCAAGCCAGCACCGCGAGGAGGAACAAAGGAGGGAACAGAGGGGCTAATTGTTTAATTAGTGGCTGTCTGCTTGGTTAATGACATATTAATGAGTTTTTAAGACCGCCGTATCATTTGCCATGGAAGACCCGAGTGCCCGTGTGGGACCCGCAGTATAATTAAGTGATGGGGCCCCGGGGACCCAATCAGCACGAACCCTGCCATCCTGCCGGCGGAGAGCGGGCACAGCGCACCTGCCAGGTGGGGCCGGGCACCGCGTCAGCCGAGCCACCGTCTCGCGGCTCTGCCAGCCAGGAGCAGGAGCACTGTGACAGGAGCCGTGACAGCCGAGCCACCCGCAGGCGCTCACCGGGGCCTGGGGCCGCTCCCCGGGTCTCGGCTCCTGCCGCTCCAGAGACCCGGGCCACGCGTCTCCACGTGAGTCAGAGGGAACGCCGGCGGAACCCTGGGCCGGAGCCGTGCCCACCAGGGCAGGCGTGCTTGGCGCGGCCGACCCTGTCAGGTCCCTGCAGTGCACACGGCTCCCGGCCACGGCGAGGACGTTCCCGAGCACTGCTGGGTGCGGCCCAGAGCAAGCAAACAAGGGGACAGATCCACTCTGTAAGGGAAATGTGCCACGGGCATGGGCACACATGGGGTGCACAGGGACCATGTGTGGGTACATAGGGAACATGTATGGAGTGTATAGGGATCATGTGTGCAGTACATAAGGGCCACGTGTGGAGTGTATAGGGGCCACATGTGGGTATATAGGGACCATATGTGGGTACATAGGTACCATGTGTAGGTACATAGGGAGCACGTGTAAGTACATAGGGGCCACATGTGGGTACATAGGGATTACATGTGAGTATCTAGGATGACATGTGGAGTGTATAGGAACCACGTGTGGGTACATAGGGACCACGTGTGGGTACATAGGATCATGTGTGGAGTGTATAGGGACCACGTGTGGGTACACAGGGCCACGTGTGCAGGGTATAGGGACCACGTGTGGGTACATAGGATCACGTGTGCAGTGTATAGGGACCACGTGTGACATGGTAGCGGGTGTGTGGGGCACATGGGCCGCACGTGGCCGGGGGCTGACTTCTCGGGGGTCTGGGGAAACCCCTCACACCACGCCCCGGCCGCCAGGCTGTGTGCGGGAACGGGGGCAGTGACGGCCTGTCCCCGCGTCAGGCTCGGGAGGGATGAGCTGCCCCGTCCGCCGGCCAGACCTGTGGGGCCACATTCCTCCCCCCGGGCCCCACGGGCGGGGGCGGGGTCTGTCGGGACCTGACGGCCAGGAGCCTCCTGCGGCCACTCGGGATAAATCACGCCCTCGTGCAAATTACAGAGCCCGGCCTCGCCCTCGACCCCGCCCTCGGCCCCGCCCCGACCCCGCCCCGACCCCGCCCTCGTGCAAATTACAGAGCCCGGCCCCGCCCTCGGTCCCGCCCTCGGTCCCGCCCTCGTACAAATTACAGAGCCCGGCCCCGCCCTCGGTCCCGCCCTCGGCCCCGCCCTCGCACAAATTACAGAGCCCGGCCCCGCCCTCGGCCCCGCCCTCGTGCAAATTACAGAGCCCGGCCCCGCCCTCGGCCCCGCCCTCGCCCCCCCCCGCCCTCGGCCCCGCCCTCGTGCAAATTACAGAGCCCGGCCCCGCCCTCGGCCCCACCCTCGGCCCCGCCCTCGTGCAAATCACAGAGCCCGGCCCCGCCCTCGGCCCCACCCTCGGCCCCGCCCTCGTGCAAATTACAGAGCCCGGCCCCGCCCTCGGCCCCGCCCTCGGCCCCGCCCAGGCCCCGCGGAATGTTCCAGGCGGCTCCTGTCGGGGCCTGTTTCCCGGACCCTCAGGCCGGCCGTCCTCGCAGGGGGGCCCCCACCCCAACCCTCTGGACGGGGTCGGCGTTTCCCGGGCGTCTCTGGAGGCCGGACCACCCACACAGGCCGTGGGAGCCGGTGGACAGGGGCCACCGCACTCCCGGGGGCCGGGACACGCCATACCCGGGGCCCAGGGACTGGACATCACCCACCGCTCAGACCCACCTGCCGGCAGGCGTCCAGGCCCCTGCGGTGTGGACGCTGGGGCTCCTGGTCACTGGCCAGGGGCCCCCCAGGCCCTGCTGACCCCTCCGGCCAGCAGGTGCTCCCAGCGCAAGGCTCAGGGGTGTGTGACCCGCACCCTAAGGCTGTGGAACACGGGCACAGGCCTCAGGGCCCTGGGGGGGGCAGAGCCGGGGGAGCACTGTGAGTCCCGGGAGCACTGGTGGCAGAGCCCTGAGCAGAGCCCTGCTTGGCGTCCATGGTTAGCACCTCGCCTCTGTGCGGGGAGGGTCGGGTCAGCGTGAAGGCCAGGGGCAGCTGGCCAAGCTCGAGACGCCTGCTAGGACTTGCTAGAACATTCTTCTCCCTTTGCCGTGTGCACCTGGACCTGGGTCTTAGGCCAAGCCCTCTGGCCTCCGCCCCTCCGAGGTGACGCAGGCGGGTGGTCTCGGGACCTGCCAGGGGGGCAGGAAACCGTCCTCCGGGGTCTGTGCGGCCACAGCACGTGCCCCGGGAAGGAGCCCGCCTGGAGTGGGGCGTGCGGGGGTGCCCCAGGCCCCGGGTGTTTCTGGGCCCCCCTCCCGCTGCCGTTCCCGCGGGAGCTCGCGGGAGGGGACGAGAAGCCCCTCAGGACGCCGCCAAACCCGAGTGAGAACCAAAGGTGAGGCCGGGAGGGCCGGGACGGGACCTGGGGAGCCCTGGGGTGCCGGGGCCCTCGGGAGGGGACACAGCCCGTCACTCCAGCCCCGGGCTGAGCACAGCTCGACTCTGAGCAGGGTCCTGCGGCAGCGCAGTCCACTGAGGGCAGAATTCACAGTCTTTCGGTGCCTTTTAAAATTTAATTTAATATTTTCTTTTTGGGTCACACCCGGCGATGCTCAGTGCTGACTCCTGGCTCTGCACTCAGGAATTACTCCTCGGGTGCTCGGGGGACCCTATGGGATGCTGGGAATCGAACCCGGTTATCCGCGTGCAAGGCAAACGCCCTCCCCGCCGTGCTATCGCTCCAGCCCCCTTTTGGTGTCTTAACCGGTAAAGTAAATATGCAAAAAGGGAAAGACTCTTCCCAATGAGGAGCAGGGAAAATGTCCAAACATTTTTTTTCCTTAGAAGTTAGAAAAAAAACCCAACCAAAGCCGTTGAGTGGGAGAGTTAGGGCAGTGCCTGCCCCGCCTGCGCGCGGCCTTCACTCTGGCCCCAAAGCTGGGTCTGGGACACTCAGGAGTGACTCACCCCCACTGTATGGGGCTCGTGCTCACCCAGTCCCTCACACCTCCCAGCAGCTCTTGCGCCTCTGTCTGTCAGGCAGGTCTTGCCGACCAGGTGTGCAAACGTGTCCTTCCAACCCCCAACAACAGGAGGATTGATGTGAACTGTGCTCGGAGCTGTGCGGGTGACCCCAGGACCTTTGCAAGGAGGTTCTGATGATTTATTTGCGCTCTCAGTCTAAATTCTTTTTTTTTGTTGTTTTGCAATTTACCTGAAGTGGCTCAACACATTGAATCTGTCGTGCCACTTGGCCCGGACCTGTGGGGAGACTTGACTGCTCACAGCCTCGTGGGGCGGCCCTAGGGTCTATCTCCCCCCCGCTCTGGCCTCATGTTCTGTCCACAGGCCCACGTGGCCGCAGCACACAAGCCCTTGGCCAACATTCGTCTGCAGTGCCGGGGACACCAACTTTCCGGCAGGGCCCCGGGTCCCGAGGGTCACCAGGTCATCTCGCACCCGGGCCAGCTGCAGCCACGGGGGGACGACGGCCTGTCCCCAGCTCCTCGCGCCGGGCTGCAGTCATGGACAGAGACGACGGGACGGCACCACGCTGGCACGCCCGTCTCTCCTGCGAAGGCTGGCTGTGCCGCGGGGTCGGCCCGGAGACGAACCCTCCCTCCCGGGGGGTCAGAATCCGACGGAAACCTCGCCGGAGCGTGTGGCCGGGTGGAGGCTCCTGTTCAGGCGTTTCCTCCACGATGGCTGTGACGGGCGCAGGGATACGGGACACGGGTTCAGGGTCGTGGGGCAGTGGGGAAGGTGGGGGGGCGTGGTGTGGCCAGCGGGCAGCGCAGCGAGGGGGGGCGGGAGGGTGGGGGTGACGGGGATGGTGTCACGGTGGAGCTGACGTGAAGACGGTGGTGATGGTGATGGTTGGCCGGGCCGGGGTCCGAAAGACCACCCAGAGCTACGAGCTCCGCAGTAGGGATTTGATTTGGCACCTTAGAGAGCTGACCGGTCAGGGCCGTCCCCGCTAGTAGGAGAGCGACCCCTCCCCCGGTTCCCAGGGTCCCTTTGTTCTCTAAACACAAGGGGCTCCCCTGGCCACCTTGGACCGTGCCCTGGGGACCTTCCCCTTGGCTGGCTCGGTGGATACAGCCACTGACTCACGCAGGGGTGATTCTGCCTTTCCGGCTGATTCCCATAAATGGGGAGGGGGGGAGTAGATCGGCCTTTTGGGCTAATCCCCATAAATGGGGGGGGGGGCGTAATTCTGCCCTTTTGGCGGCTGACCCCCACTGTGAGGCTGAAGTGGAGCCACGACAGGAGCTAAGTGGAGCTGAGACTCAAGCTCAGCAGGCCTGAGTCCCGGCCCCCCATCAGAAAGCCCCGCCTTCAGGAGACAGTGTCACGGGGCAGATGACCGAGCCTGGGGCACAGCCTGTCGAGTGGCGCCCGGCCAGGCGGGGAGGGACCGACAGGGACCAAGAACTGGAAGCGGTGTCGGCCCTGGAGTCACGGGACCAGAACTGGAAACATCGCCAGTTCCTAGAAAAAATGCTGTCATGCGACCAAACCCTATAAGCTGCTCAGAAGTCGGAGTCGGGGTCCTCGTCAAGACCCCACTGCGTTGGATGAGACCCTGGCTCGAGCTAGCCACAAAGGGGCCTTGCGTTTGCACCCTCGCGTCTGGTCTGGCCAGTGTGTGAGCGAAACTCCCTTCCTGGGACGTGACACCACAAGTGGGTGTTACCTGGTTCAAGTGACAGTCACTGGCAAAAGCTTTTCCATTACGGCGCCTCTGACGCCAAGCAAGGCTGAGCACGGGGGGAGGGGTGGCCTTCCCCGCGGTGCTGAGGTGGGGATGGAGCCAGCGGTGACCTTCACTTCTGAGGTTTCCTTTGTAGCAGGTCACCTTGAGAGTCACACAAACACGAGTAAAACAAGGACCGGTTCCTCCCAGGATGCGTGTCCTCCTCAGCACAGACCTCCCTCCCGTGGGCTGTCCACAGAGTCCCGGAGGTGGAGATTTCACGAGAACTGGACGCAGAGGCCGACACTCAGGGCCGGGGGCCGCGGACGGAGCCTCAGTGCCCGTCACGGACCCGGCTGCGGCCTCCTGGGCCGTGGCGTTTGTTTCGGGGACACGAGCCCAGCCGTGGGCTGAGATGCAGTGAGTGAAAGACGCCCCCAGCTCCGTGGCGCAGCCCCCACCTTCCGGAAGGATCTTTCCGGGGCTTGGCAGCGCCGTTTGGACGGTCTGTTTGCTCATTTGTCAGCTCTGCTCAGCAGGATGCAAAATCAAGGCAGGAAGCGAGTATTCCAGGAGAAATTCCGAGCTGGAGAGGTCCCTGAGCTGCTCCGCCAGCCCGAGACTCGCTCTGTGGGAAGGTTTGACGCGGGCCGAGTTTGCACAAAGGCAGCCGGTTTTGCATAACGAGGCTTCGAGCCGGAGATTATCCCTCGCAGGCTGCTCCTTCCGAGGGTTCCTGCTGATGAGAGGCTGGGCACGGAGTCCGGTGCTCCATAACCCGGGCGCCTTGGCGAGGGCCGCCCCGCTCCGTCCTCACCAGCTCTGTCCCCTTGCCAAGGTCCCGCTCCTCGCGGGTCACCCGAGTCCCTGGGCCGGGCCGGGCCTGGGGATAGCGGAGACCCCCGGCCCCCAGCCCCGCGTCAGGCCACGCGGGGAGTAGAGGCTGGGTTTCCAGTAATTCCCGAGCCCGTAATGAGCGTTATTCATCATCACCGTCTCCGCCCGGCTGAGCCCCCCCAGCCCTGTCGCCTGCACGGCCGTCCCGCCGGCGTCCCCGTCGGCTCCGGAGCCGGAGCAGGAATCACGCCGGCAGAGAAGAACGTCCGGAGCTGCCTGTCGGCTCCAACCTGAGCACATCACGCCCGAGTGTCGCGAGTCTCTGGGGCTCGGCCCCGGGGTCCCTGCGCCCGGAGACGGAGGCACGGTCGCGGTTGGGTCTCGGGGACCCTGAAGCGCGTGCGAGGTCAGGGCTCACGCCTGCCCCGTGAGCTCCACCAGGGGGCCCAGGGGAACAGCCCCCGACATCAGCCGTGGCGTCGGCGCCCTTGGGGCTCACTCTGTGCGGGTTCGGGGAGCGCGGGCGGAAGGTGGTGTTGGTTTCGGGGTGTGATTCACTCCCAGACGTCCTGCAGCGCGAGGGTAACGGGTTTGTGATTCCGTTCCCGCGTCATGCTCTCACGGCCCCCGGGAGCGTGTCCGGGCCCAAGCCCCTCCCCCACGCCTAACCCCGCCCCCCAGTCTGTCCCGCTCCTCACACTTACAGCCTCTCAGGTCCTGGGAGGTCACGCGCCTGTCACGTCCCTAAACCTGAGGCGGCTGCGGGCGCGTCTCTGCTCCCGACCCCCGCTGACCCCTGCTTGTCCTTGGGCGCGCCATGGGGTGCAGAGGTGCCACCCCAAGTCCCCCCCATGGCCCACCCCTGACCCACCCCCTGGGCACCCAAATGCTCAGTCCTCTCGAGTTTTAAGAAAATCTGTTTTGGGGCCGGATGAATGACGGTACTCAGGGGGACCCCTGCACCCTCACCCCTGCACCGTCTCTCGGGCCCTGGCTGGGCCGGTGGCGAGAGGATCAGGACCTGCCACGAGCAACTCCAGACCGCAGGAGGCCCTCGTCCCCGCGCCCGTGTCAGTGTCCTGGGGCAGCCGCCAGGCACCCGTGACCCCGCAGTCCGGGTGCAGGGGCTCCCTTGGGAGAGGCCGGAATCCACCGGGAGCGTCTGGGGACGACCTGTGCCGTGGCTCTGGGAGCCTTTTCTGGGGGCGCCTCTCCTCCTCCTCCTCGTCTTTCTCGCAGACGGGAGCTTAGCTTCTCCCCAGAGTTTGCCTGAGTGGAAAACTCTCCTCACTTCCTGTTTGTCGTTTTGAGCCACATTCCGTGGACCCAGGGCCCCCCCGGGGGTGCCGGGAGTCGACTGCACTGAGCGCAGGGAGGCCCACAGCCCTCCCCCCCGCCCCGTTTCTGTGTTCCAGCTCGTCTCGGTTCTGTCAGGCTGACGGGGCTCTCCAGAGCAGCCAGAGAGTCTCCTCAGCCGCCCCTCGCGCTGGGGGAGAAGGCAGCGGGACGGGGAAGGGCCCACTGAGTCAGGGTGGGCGGAGGGCCGCTCGGGGTGGGAGGCGTGTGCTGAGAGTGGCGGCCTCTCGGTGTCCGTGTTGCAAACCGTGATGCCCCACAGGGAGAGAAGGAAGGAAGGCGCCTGCCAGAGAGGCAGGGGTGGGGCGGGCGGGGTGGCGGGAGGGACACTGGGACACTGGTGGGGGGTGGGTGCTCGGTCACTGCAGGACTGAAACTCAGGCGTGGAAGCTTTGTAACTGCATCTCACGGTGTTGCGCTGTCGCCCCGTGGTCCATCGATTTGCTCGCGGGCGCCAGTCACGTCTCCGTGGGGAGACTTGCTGTGACTGGTTTTGCCTGGCGGGAGGCAGGGCCCGAGAGGCCGGCGGGGCACGAGCCCCAGGGACCCGGCCCGGGAACCGTCTCTCTGGCAGGGTCTCGTCAGAAACGCAGAACGACAGCAGCGCGCTGGACTCACAGCCCGGCCCCCGGAGGGTCCCACGCGCGGGCCCAGCCCTTCCCCTGTGACTCGAGCCGTTTCCCGAGATTCTGGCGGGGCCTCGGCGACCTGACCTCAGTCACCTACTGGGTCCTCCCGTCTGCCTGGAGAGGAGACGCCGAGCCCATGGGGGGGTGGGGGGTCCACCCGAGTGAGTGAGACTGTCCTGAAGTGGGGTGGGAAGAGCCACACCCGGCTGTGCTCAGGGCTCACTCCCGGCTCTGTGCTCAGGGCTGACTCCCGGCTCTGTGCTCAGGGCTGACTCCCGGCTCTGAGTTCAGGGCTGACTCCCGGCTCTGTGCTCAGGGCCACTCCTGGCTCTGTGCTCAGGGCTGACTCCCAACTCTGTGCTCAGGGCTCACTCCCGACTCTGTGCTCAGGGCTCACTCCCGGCTCTGTGCTCAGGGCTCACTCCCGGCTCTGTGCTCAGGGCTCACGCCAGACAGTGCTCGGGGGCCCCTACAAGGGGCCAGGCTGACCCCACGCCCGCCGTGTGTGCAGGCGCCTTAGCTCCTAGACTCTCAGTCGCCCAGTGGGACTCGCCCCGTGAGTGGAGGAGCAGCCCGAGGGGCGCACAGAGGCCCAGGGCCGGGCCAGGAGGGTCAGGCTGCGGCAGGCCCTGCAGCAGGCCCAGGAGGGGCCTCGAGGGCAACCATGGGAGGGCCACGCCCTCCAGGTGTCCCAAGGGAGCCAGAGAAGGGGGCAGAGGGCAGAGGGCAGAGGGCAGGCTTGTCCACAGGAGGAGGACGTGGCTTCACTGGAGCACCAGGACGGCAGGGGCTGGGCTGGCGCTGCCCGAGAGGCCGAGAGAGCAGGCAGCAGGCGAGCTTCCGGCAGGAGCATCAGGGGCAACTCACCGGGGCACGGCGGGGGGCGGTGATTGGTGCTGAGCCGAGCGCCAGCGGGCAGTGGGCACAGGTGGGGCGTGGGCAGGGGGCGGGAGCAGGGGCGGGCGGAGAGGGGGCTGCGCTCACTGGACCCTCCTCTGCGGGGCGTCACTCCTGCGGGTGCTGACCTGGGAGGGTCTCTGCTCTCCCCCGGGCTGAGGGAGGAGAGGGTCCCGGGCGCAGGCTGCGGGCGGGACCCCCGCTGTCTCCCAGGCGTGGGGGCGGGCGGGAGCGAGCGTGGGGCCTGGGCGGGCCAGAGACCGCGCGGGGCAGAGTCTGGAGCTCGAGTCTCCATCGCAGTCGGGTGGGGATCGTCCCTCCCCTGTGGGAGCTCAGGGCCAGGGCAGCCCTCGCAGGCCGGCCCGGGGGTCTCTGCCCTCCTGTCCAGGGCTCGCAGCCTCCCCGCAGCCCGGGCGGGCGGGCGGGCGGGCGGGCGCCACTGCGGAGGAGCCGCTGTCTAAGCTCTTCAGGGAAGAATTGATTCATTTTCTAAAGATCCATCAACTGGCTCATTATTTAGTTGTTTAGGTCCCAAAGAGCTAGAAATTAACCCAAGGCGGGGAAGAGAATTAGCGTCGGGACGAGGCTGCATCAAGTTGATTCTTTTCTATCTTCATGTGAGGATTAATGTTTACAATTAAAAAACAGAGAGACCATTTATCACGCTTTGCTTGGCGACTCCCGGAGCCGAGCACGCTCCTCGGGCTCAGCCGCGCTCTGGGCCGGGCGGCCGCGGAGCACAGGGCGCAGATAATGAGGCCGGGGACGGGTGGGCTTCCATTTTTTTTTCCACGGTGAAAGGCCATTGGAAAGTCTTTGTTTTTGCTTCCGAGAGCCGCAGCCGCATCCCGGGAGCCGGGCGGGGGGAGTTGCTCTGTGCAGTTATTTCTAATTAGGTTCATTAACTGTGCAATCTGCCTGGCCCTTCCCCTTGCATCGTGTTTGGTGCAAAGGCAAGGGGGCAGGCCACAGCTCTGGAAACCCAAACTCGGAGGAGGTGCCTCTGGGTGGGAGTCCCCGAGACCCTCCATCACCCTCGAAACAGGCCTTGACGCAATGTCACCGCTCACGCGTCGCTTCCAGAAACAAAACCCTCAGGAGCTTCCTGCCGTGCAGGGCAAAGGGACAGGCGGTCCCTGGGGACTGCCCGAGAGCCGAAGGGGACGCCTGGACCCAAGGTTGGAAAAGCACAGAACGCCCAGGCCAGAGCGCTGGGCAGCCCAGGGGGCAGGGCTCTGGCCTGGACGTCATCCTCTGGGTTTGGTCGCCGGCCCCAGGCGGAGCACAGAGCCAGGAGTGAGCCTTGAGCATCCCAGCGCGGCCCCCGCCCAGAGAAGAGCATCAAAGAAAGAGAAGCAGAGTTTCGAGGGGCCTTGGGCCCTGCTGCTGTTTGCAGCAAGCGTTCGGTCCAGCAACAGAGAAACAGCCACGATTCAGAGCCTTCCAGCTCCACCAGGACCCGCGGGCGGCTTCCGAGTCCGGCAAACAAATTCCGGGTTTTGGCGCCAGACCCTGGGATGCCTTGGCCTCGTCCCGGGGTAGACTGAAGTGTCGGTCTCCTTCTGGCGGGGGCCGGGGTGGTGCGCAGGGCTGGCTCCTGGCCCTGTGCTCGGGGCCCACTCCTGGTGGGCTCAGGGACCCGCTGTGGTGCTGGGGAGGGATCCAGGGCCAGCCGCGTGCCGGGGAAGCGTCCTGGCCCCGAGCCATGGGAGGGTCGGCCCGTGCCGTGCTCGGGCTGTCCGGCCACTGGCACGCGGAGCTCTAATTCGCCGGGACGGTGCCCTGCACGGGCGTGAGCTTCGGGTGGTCGAGATGAGACGAGCAGGAAAGGTATGAGGGACGCCGGCGGCCTGCGGGGGCGGGGGGGACGCGCTTCCTCCCTCCGCCCAGGCGGGCTGCTCCGGCCAACCTTCCGGTCATTGGCAGCGTCACTCTTCAGGGAAGCCAGCGCTAGGGCCCCCCACGCCTCGGACGCCTTTCCTCCACGGGTGACGCCCTCCACATCCGTCTCCACGACCCGCAGCACATCCAGGGCACAGGAGAATGACCACACGAGAACGGCCCACGTGAGAACATCCACGGGAGAACATCCACGTGAGAACGTCCCCGTGAGAATGTCCCCGTGAGAACGCCCGTGGCATTTGCTCAGGCCAGGAGCCTGCCGGATTCCCGCCGAAGCTGGTTCGGCTCACCGATAGCTTACATTAGCCTCAGTGACCGGGGTCTTGTGAACTGGTTGCTGGAATAAGTGACTGACACTCTAAGAAAATGTTGCATGTGTTTTTTTATGACTAAATGGTTTTTCTTTCCATGCTGTGCCAACAGAAATAGGGCGTTCACCTTTGCTTTAAGTACTTTTATTTTGTATAACATGTATAAAAATTCAATGCATACATTTTAAATAACCAATTCACATTTCACTAATTTTGAATAGTGTATGCCTGATAAGTGTTTTTTTTTTTTTGCTTTTGGGGTCACACCCAGCGATGCTCAGGGGTTACTCCTGGCTTTGCACTCAGGAATTACTCCTGGCAGTGCTTGGGGGACCATATGGGATGCCGGGGATCGAACCCGGGTCGGCCGAGTGCAAGGCAAACGCCCTACCCGCTGTGCTATCACTCCGGCCCCAGTGTTTTGTTTTTTTAAACAACCAACAAGATTTTTATTGCAATCTTTTACTTATTAATTAAGATACTTAAGAAGTATCTATAATATATTTTCTCACATAAAGCCAATAATTCCTTTCTTAAGATAAGATAAAACAAATTATAGGCCTATCCAGCCCTTCCCCTTAAGTTTTCTTAATTCTCTTTACTCTTACTAAGATTTACATCTGTCGCCTTTATCTAGTTCATGCAAAATTTAAAATGTATTAGCACAGAATTATTCATATTAACCTTTACAACCCATATACCTGTAAAAAGGGATAGATAGTAGAACCCTTTAAAACAATCTACTTGATAAACTTGTCATTGATTTTCAATTTTGTGGAATTTCAGGAGTTTCATTCAGTTCATCTGTGTGTCTTGCCACCACCCTCACCAGAACAACAGCAGAATCAAGGACCCCAAATCGCCCCTGAGTGGCGAAGGAAGCCGGCGAGGGCAGCGGAGGGACCCAGGGCTAAAGCTCTGATCTCTCCGTGACCCTCCGGGGGACGGGCCACTGCGGTGGGAAGCGACTCTCGGGGACGGCTGTGGTGTTGGGGCGATGCGGGCAGGCAAGAGTGGACAGGCCAGCGCTGACCATGAGCGCGGAGAGAGGAGGGAAGTTTCTCTCTGTCTCCCTCTCTCTGTCTCTCTCCCTCCGTCTGTCTCCCTCTCTCCCTTTCCCTCCCCCTCTCCCTCCCTCTCCCTCCCTTTCTCTCCCTCCCTCTCTCTCCCTCCCTCTCCCTCCCTCTCTCTCCCTCCCTCTCCCTCCCTCCCTCTCTCCCTCTCCCTTTCTCTCCCTCTCTCTCTCCCTCTCTCTCCTTTCTCCCTCTCTCTCCCTCTCTCTTCTTCTCCTTCTCTCCCTCTCTCTCCCTCTCTCTCCCTTTCTCTTCCTCTTTCTCCCTCTCTTTCCCTCCCTCTCTCCCTCTCTTTCCCTCCTCTCCCTTTCTCTCTTTATCTCCCTCTCCCTTTCTCTGTCTCTCTCCCTCCCTCTCTCTCTCTCTCTCTAATTGGATCACTGAGACAGACCCTCGCTAAGCTCTTCATGGTTGGGTTTCAGTCACAGTGTCCCAGCACCGGCCCCTCCACCAGTGCCCATTTCCCAGCCCCGTGTCCCCAGGTTCCCGCCCACCCGCTGCCCCCGCCCCTTATATTACATTTTAATCAGGGCACCAGTGAGCCCCTTTATCAAAATCAACTTTCTCCCTCCGTGTTCAGAGGGGTAGAGGAAGAATAAGACGAAGGCCTCGGAAGAGTGCAGCTTTACTGGCTGCGGGGCCCCGGGGCCCCACTCAGACAAGGCCTGTTCTGCTTTAAATCTTTAATATAAACTGTCCAATTATTCATGCCGTTTCCCTAACTTCAGCTGCCACCTCGGGGCGAATCATCCTAGGTGGGGACGGAGAATTAGCAGCATTTGAATAACCCCGAGGAGCCACGAACGGTTTCTGCAGGTGAGCGGATACCCCCCACCCCGGGACCCCCAGAATCAAATTAATCACAAAGTCAAACAGACACGAGGCGGGCGCTGCCGTGCAGTGGAGGGGACTACACAGGCCGGGGCATGAAAGAGAACAGGCCCCGAGGGAGGGGCTTCCGTCCACACCCACTGCGAGTCCTGGGCCGGGTGCTGGCCGTTGGGACTTGCTGATGGGAGAGGCGGGAAGCCCCGGCCAGAGGCGCGTCATTCGCCCGCGGGAGCCAGGCCACTGGTGGGGCCGCCGTTTCGGCTGGCAGCTCTGCTCCGGGGGGCACGTGGCCGGGCCGCCCTGCTGGCCACTCCGCATCCTCCCTGCTGGCCACTCCACGTCCTCCCCGCTGGCCACTCCGCATCCTCCCCGCTGGCCACTCCGCGTCCTTCCCCGCTGGCCACTCCACGTCCTTCCCCGCTGGCCACTCCGTGTCCTCCCCGCTGGCCACTCCGCGTCCTCCCCGCTGGCCTCCTGCACACGACAAGCAAGGGCGCCACAGAACCCGGGTCGGAGTTTCCGGGGCTTCCCGGAGCCCTCTCGGGGACCCTGGCTGCAGGAGGCGCTGCTGAGACTGGCCCCCAGGAGCATGGACCCGGCCCCGGGCTGCCCACGCCCAGCGCCCGGCCCCGTGTCCCTGCCCCCGGGCCGGATCCATGTGGGAACCCAGGCCCTCCAGGTGGGGCTCTGGGCAGCCCCTGGGCGGCCTCTGGCCTTAGCTGTCGGCCCACCTGAAGAAGCAGAGCACGGGCTGGAGAGATGAGCACTGTTATGGGAGTGTCACAGCCCAAACCAGCCTTGGGGTCGGTGCGTCAGGGGGACACGGCTACACCACACCAGCAGGGGTCCAGACGCGCCCTCCCAGCCCCCGCTCGGCCGCTTCAGCTTAGGGGGTCTCACAGAGTGAGCACTTCCCACGGTGCCAGAGCTCTGCGACCCGGGCAGGGGGGCGGCCACTGGGGGACTGTCCTGAGGGTGACCCGGGCAGGGGGGCGGCCACTGGGGGACTGTCCTGAGGGTGACCCGGGCAGGGGGGAGGTCACTGGGGGACTGTCCTGAGGGTGACCCGGGCAGGGGGTTGGTCACGGGGGGAGTGTCCTGAGGGTGATCCGGGCAGGGGGGCGGCCACTGGGGGAGTGTCCTGGGCTCTGCAGAGGGGTTTTGGGTACGGACTCCCCCCTACCCCTGCCAGCCCCTTCCCTGCTGCTATGACCAGCGCTGGTCCCGTCCCTGCGGCCTCGTCCTCTGGGCTGAGTGGCCGAGAGGAGGTGCGGCCTGACTCGGCCTCTGGTGGAGTCTGTCTGCTCCAGTGGGTCCTGACTGGCGTCCCCCGGCCCAGGTCCCCGAGTGTCTCTGGGCTAGGACGCTCACGCCATCGCGGGCCCAGGGGGCGTCTGTCCCCACGTGTGTGGCTCCGGAGGCTGTGTGGGTGCCCTGACCTGGGCAGACGCGGCTCTCTGGGCGCGGCCGACCCAGCTGGGCAGCCATGCGGTTAGCGAGCTCTGAGAAAGGCTCCGTCTGAGGCAGCTCATGTGCTATGGATTTTAGTGGCAGGAACAGTGACATTGACGTCACCCACACCCAGGCGCTTCCAGGCACCGAGCACACCCAAAGGTCACATTTTAAATGACGAAAGGCTGGGTGGGAAAAAACCCTCCTTCATTTCTCTGACTTGCCGCATTAGGGTCCAGGATCACGTTATGGGCGCACAGAGTCGACCATGGCACGTTAGGCGGGTGGGGACAGCGTCTGAGTGCGTCTGCATAGCTAGCGGGGAAGGGCATCCCAGCACCATCTGCATGGTGAGCACTGGGAGCAGAGCTGCCCCCAGGTCAGGAGCGGCAGGTGTGAGTGGGCGGGCAGCCTGGGGACGCCACTTCCGGGGGTGAGGCCCCCACACCCAAGCCGCACCCCTGGGTGGGTGGCGCCCGCTTCACCTCTGTGTCTCCCTCAGGCAGCCCCGGGCCCTCCCTGGCTCTGCGCGCGGCTTTTCTTTATGTTACTTTATTTGTTAAAATGTTTCAGTGAAACACGTGAGATAGTTACAGACTTACACGCTTTTGTAACTATGTTTCAGCCATACAGTGAGCACGCGCCCATCCCTCCACCAGAGCCCCTTCTCCACCACCGATGTCCCCGGTGTCCCTCCCCCCCGCCCCCCACCCCGGCCTCTGTGGCAGGCGCCTTCCCGCCTACTCTCTCTCTCCCTTTGGGTGCTGTGCCTCGCAGTACAGGCACTAAGCGGCCATCACGTTCGGTCCACAGTCTCCTCCCCGCACCGTCTCCCACCCCGAGCAGCCCTCCAAGTATCGTTCACTTAGTCCCCCTTCCCTGTGCGCCTTTTCAGGATGGTTTCGCGACCATGGACGAGCCACTGGCCCGGGAGAGCGGCCGTGCTTGTACGGGCAGACACAGACCAGAGGAGGACTCAGCCCAGCACTTCCCCGCCCCGGGGAAGCTTCGGAGTCACTAAAGGCGCCCGGACAAACAGACCCTCCCACCCGAGGGCGCATCTTGCTGGCTCAGCTGCTCGGTGCTCCGAGGGCTTCTGAAACCTGTCTCAGGGCAGCTCTTGTGTGCGGGCAGGTGACGGCGGGCTCCGGCCTCACGCCGAGCGTCCCGGGTCAGACAGAGGGGGTCTCGCGGCAGGGAGAGGCGGGAGGCTGGGGACGGGGCGTCCTCAGCACTGTGTGGTGGAGACGGCCCGAAGGTCGTGAACGTCAAACCCGGAGTGCCAGCAGCACCGTGAGCATGTGACCAAGCAATGACAACCAAATGGAAGGTTATGAGGTTTCCGAGGGGCTGGCAGGGGTGCGGGGGGCTGAGGCATCGGTGGAGGGTGCTGATGGAATGGTGCACGGCCTGGGTCATTGGAACTGAAACTCATTATTATTATTATTATTATTATTATTATTATTATTATTATTGCTTTTGGGGTCACATCCGGCGATGCACAGGGGTTACTCCTGCCTTTGCACTCAGGAATTACTCCTGGTGCTCGGGGGACCATATGGGATGCTGGAAACCAAACCCGGGTCGGCCATGTGAAAGGTGAACATCCTACCCATTGTGTTATTGCTCCGGCCCCCAAAACTCTATTATTAACAGTTTTGTAAATCCTGGGGCCCGGGTAACTACCAGGAGCAAAGGAAATCTAGAACACAACCTCCCTTCCTGGTTTTCAAACATACCCAAGGATTTTTAAATGGTTTCCTCTTACCTACACAACATGATTTACTCTGTTTTCACTTTTCAGAACCTGTTCTTAAGCATTAAGATTTCACGATTTTTCTTGATTTTTCTTTTTCTTTTCTTTTCTTTTCTTTTCTTTTCCTTTCTTTCTTTCTTTCTTTCTTTCTTTCTTTCTTTCTTTCTTTCTTTCTTTCTTTCTTTCTTTCTTTCTTTCTTTCTTTCTTTCTTTCTTTCTTTCTTTCTTTCTTTCTTTCTTTCTTTCTTTCTTTCTTTCTTTCTTTCTTTCTTTCTTTCTTTCTTCCTGTTGCTTGATTTTCTGTCATCATCAGCTCTGGCTTCCTTGATGTCCTCAAGGCGGGCTGAGAGCTTCACGGACTCGGCCCCTCTCCCCTT
>NC_073303.1:844271-863674 GCF_027595985.1 Sorex araneus
CACATGCACACGCGTGCACGAACACACACACACACGCGCACACACACGCACCACACACACATACACACAACCCCCCCAGGAGAATATCCCGGTGCAGGGTGACCCCAGTATGCCTAGAAGGTGACGGGGAGAGGAGACAGCAGGGGCTGAGCACTGCCCCTGCCGATCACACAGGGTGGATGGAGGCCCAGGGCGGCCGTAGGGGCCTGGGCAGGGTCCGACCTGGGGGGGCGTGTGGCGGGCACAGCCCCTCCCCCCCTGTCTGCCGGGCACTCTCAACTCTGTGAGCCCCTCGGCTTGGGCTGCGAGTGTGACGCCCCATCTGTCCGTCTGTCTGTCTGTGCGGGCAGGGCCCGGTGTGGGGTCAGCGTGGCGTTGTGGGCACAGACCTGTCCTGCGGGCCAGTGTCCCCTCTGCTGGACAGGGAGACAGGGATGGACATGCCGACCTCGACGCCGATGTGAGCACGGACGGGGCTCGCAGAGTCGGGCCGGGGAGAGTCTCTGGGCGGCCCCTGCCAGCACCCGGGGGCCGTGAGCTTGGGACAGTGCGGCGGTGGGCGGGAGGGCCCTCTCTGACGGCCACTGCATCTGCGACAAGACGGACCTGCCTGTCCGAGGAGGCACACGGGGCCAGCGTGGGCTAGCCTGGGCCACGGCGGGACGGGGGGGGGGCTCTCTGCTCTCTCCCCTCCCCCTCCTCTCTCCTCTCCCCTCTCCCCATCTCCCCTCTCCCCTCCCCATCTCCCCTCTCCCCTCTCCCTCTCCCCTCTCCCCTCTCCCCTCCCTCTCTCTTACCCCTCCCCCCCCTCTTCTCTCCCTTCTCTTGGTTTCTGGGTCTCACCCAGTGGTGCTCGGGGGCCCTTCCTGCCTCTGTGCCGCTGCGGTGGCCCCTGGCATTTCTCAGGGCCATACAGGGCCCTGGGGGTCACCGAGTCATGGCCAGCACGAGGCAAGTGCCGTGTCCCTACGTTCCCTGCCCAGACTAACCTCCAATCACCTGGAATGTCCCGCCGGGGAGTCCAGGGTTCCAGGGCTGGTGGCGTACGTGAGCGTGGGGGCTGAGAACTGCCCGCTCTTGCCGCCGTGGTCAGTGATAGCCGCGGGCGTGGACCTGCAGGCCTGGTGGACGAGCGCGAGGGTCGGGGCCGGCCACCCGGCCAGAGCCGGGCGGGGCTGTGACCCACAGGACGGAGCCGGGTCCCCCGCCCTGGGCAGCCCCCAGACTGTCCCAGCTCCGTCCCGGTGGGTTCTGAACCATTCGGCAAAGTCTCCAGGTCTCGGGCCAGGGGGTCTGCGGGGACGACGCGGCGCCTATGACCAGCTCGGCCCTTCCTGGGACGTGGCCACAGCCCTGAGAGGTAAGAGCTGGGCCCGGACACCCTCCTCTTCCTCCTCCTCCTCCTCCTCCTCCTCTTCCTCCTCTTCCTCCTCTTCCTCTTCTTCCTCCTCCTCCTCCTCCCCCTTCTCTTCCTCTTCCTCCTCCTCTCCCTCCTCTTCCTCTTCTTCCTCCTCTTCCTCCTCTCCCTCCTCTTCCTCCTCCTCCTCCTCTTCCTCCTCTCCCTCCTCTTCCTCCTCTTCCTCCTCCACTGAGAGGGGGAGGCGCCTTCCGTGGGACCCTCCGTCCACTAAGGCTGCCCCCCAAGGTGGGAGAAGCCCAGTCTCCACGCCAGGGCCAGGCCCTGCGAGGACCGTGACCTCCAAGGATGAAGAGGGCAAAGGGCCATGCCCCACAACCCCCCCCAAGCCAGGTGCTGCCCGGCGAGTTCCCGGGGCCCCACTCGCCGTCACCCAAAGGAGCAGGAGGCCATTTCTCTGCGGCTCCAATTACGGCCCAACAGGGGGAGGAAAGTGGGCGCCATGGATTCCACTGGATCAGAGCGTGGTTCCGGGTACGAGTAGGCAGCGTGTTTCCCGTCCAGCTGTGGGGCGGGCCTTGGCGTCGCCTCAGCCGTGAGCAGGACACGGGGCTGACCAGGGTGTGTAAATGCCCGGGATTCTCCATAAGGCGCGAGTCGGACGGGGGAGAAACCGGGCAGGGCCGCTGTGAGGGGCTCCGGGGAAGCAGCGCGACCGGAACCCGCCACCTCGACCTTCCTCCTCCTCCGAGCCTCGTGCTGCGTCTCCTCCTCCTGCGTGCGCAGGCGTGTGCTCGAGACTCCCTCTGCCTCCCCCTCCCTCCCTCCCCCCTCTCTTTCCCTCCTCCCCCTCCCCCACCTCCTTCCCTCTCCCCCCTCCCCTTCTCTTCTCCTCCCCCTCCCTCCCTCCCTCTCTCCCTCCCTCCCTCTCCCCCTCCCTCCCTCTCCCCCTCCCTCTCCCCTTCTCTTCCCCTCCCCCTCCCTCCCTCTCCCCCCTCCCCCTCCCTCCCTCTCACCCCCCTCTCCCCCCCTCCCCCTCTCCCCCCCCTCCTCCATCCCCCCTCCCCCTCCCTCCCTCTCTCTGAGCCTGAGCGTCCCGACATTCTCCCAGGACAAAGGAACCCCCCGAAAACCCGGTATCTCAGCTCTGTCCCCTCTGGGCGGTCCTCTGAGGGGTGGGCCGGGTGGGGCAGGGCGGCCACAGGGCCCTGGGGCCTGCTGTGTGGGCCCGACGCTGCGGGTGTAGACGCCCAGAGCTGGGCACGCGGAGCTGGGCCGGCCCCGAGTCCCCTCTCAGCCGCGCCCACGGGAATCACCGTCTCCTGGACCCCGCCGTCCGGGCTCTGCTGCGGGACGGGGCCTTCGACTGACCGGGAGCCCGCGGGAGGAGGGCGGGGGGGGGCGCCGAGAGCGGGGGAGGGCCTCCAGCCGCAGGCCCCAGGCAGGCCAGAGACACCCCCAGTAGCAGGGCTCGGGTCTGCGGCCAGAGGGCCGACCCCACACCCCTGCTCCTCCATAACACTGTCCCCGGAGACCCCCCTCTGCGGCCGGACGCTCATCACAGCCAAGGTCCCCGGCGGGGGGCAGAGCCGGCGCCCGGTGCTGACCCTCAGGACCAGCTCTCATTCCGGGAAAGTGGACAAGGAGGAAGCGACGCTTGAGTCTGCGCACAACGTTTTCCTGCCGTGCCCCGAGGCCCGGCTGGTGACCTGGGCACAGCCCCTGGGGCTCCACACACACACACACACACACACACACACACACACGCACGCACGCACACACACACACACACACGCACACACATGCACACACCCCACACACATGCCCACACACACCTGCACACACAAGCACACAACACGCACACACGCACACACATGCACACATGTACACGCGCACACACACATGCACACACACACACGCACACACACCTGCACACACGCACACACATGCACACATGTACACGCTCACACACACATGCACACACACACCTGCACACACGCACACACATGCACACATGTACACGCGCGCTCACACACATGCACACACGCACACACGCACGCCCGCAGGGAGCAGGGGGAGAAGAGGGAGAAGCTGAGCATCCTGTAGCCCCTCGTACCTGGGTCCAGGAGGTGCCGCATCTGTTTCACTTTAACAGACCGTCCCTACCCGCCTGCCTGTCTTCTGGGGGAATGTGGGAAACACATAAATCCCAATCACACCGCGTGTCCCCCAAATAGGGAAATAAAATGCAAGCAAGAAGAAAGTCCCTACAAGTTGAGAGATTTGTTTTCCTCACGCGTAAAGGTCAGCGCAGGGGAGCACTCCTGCAGTGGAAGGTCAGTGTAGGGAGCACTCCTGCAGTGAAAGGTCAGCGCAGGGGAGCACTCCTGAAGTGAAAGGTCAGTGTAGGGAGCACTCCTGCAGTGGAAGGTCAGTGCAGGGAGCACTCCTGCAGTGAAAGGTCAGCGCAGGGGAGCACTCCTGCAGTGGAAGGTCAGTGTAGGGAGCACTCCTGCAGTGGAAGGTCAGTGTAGGGAGCACTCCTGCAGTGAAAGGAGGGAGCACTCCTGCAGTGAAAGGTCAGTGCAGGGAGCACTCCTGCAGTGGAAGGTCAGTGTAGGGAGCACTCCTGCAGTGGAAGGCCAGCGCAGGGGGGAGCACTTCTGCAGTGAAAGGTCAGCGCAGGGGGAGCACTCCTGCAGTGAAAAGGTCAGTGTAGGGAGCACTCCTGCAGTGCTCTGCTCCCGGCCCTCCCATGCCCACCCCCAGCAACCTGGGCGCTAGTCCCTGCCTTTACCAAGAAGAGGGACAGGAAGGGATTTTCCCTGAAGTTCCTGGGCATCTGCCATGTGGACCGTGGCCTGTGGCGGGGGCCAGGCTGGGGCTCCTCCTTCCCGGGGGCGGGGGGGTTGGGGACATGGCCGAGGAAGGGACCTGGGCCCCAACTTCCAGTCCCCGAGGCAAAGGGGAGACAGCTGCCAGGTGGAGGGACAAGTGCTCTCCGAGCAGCGGGCTCGCGTGAATGACGGGGCACTTTCGTGGAACGTCGGCGCGGACAACGGAGTCCTTACTCGGAATCCGAACCCGCCAGACGGGCCCGGGCGGCTGGCGCGCTCGGCGCTGGGGCAGGTGGTGGGGTGACACAGCTCGGAGAAAACACGGTTTCACATCTCCTAGCCATCAGCGGCTGCCTGTTCTGACTTGACTTTCAGCAGAAATAACCCCGGCTCTTCAATTTTAACAACTCACTTGCTGTTAAATGGAGCAGCAGGATGTTTCAGTGGGAAAACCAAGGAAAAAATACAAAATGCTTTTGTGTGTTTGTGGTTTGCATTAAGTAAGCCAGGAATACATTTGTTTTCCCCCCCCATTGGTTATTGGCTATTGTTAAGACAATTGAATTATCATTCACTTACCCACCACGGAGCGTACTGGGATCCACAAGAGAGGCATTTAAGCCCAGACAATCCAGCAGAGGATGAATATGAATTTTTAAATATCTAAAGAGCAAAAATCAAATCTACAAATAAGAAAAATAACAATTGCTGGATTGTTACAGCCCATCTGAATATAGTTTTTCCAGCAATTGTTCGCTCTGAACAGAGAAATAAAAAATGATCCCCCCCGGACATGCAGGCGAGCTATTGAGTGTCTGAACCCGGTGCGGGGGGGGGGGGGGCTGGGGGCTGGCCTTCCGGGGGGGCGTCTCGGAGGCCTCCCCCCCCCTTGCAGTCCTCATGTTGTTTTAAAGACCTTATGCCGGATACAGTTTCCTCCAAAAGTCTCAGCTCGTCTGCCTGGAAACCCCAAAGCCAGCAGCAAGTATGTTTGCCCTCGTCCAGAGGCGAGAGAAGCGTCTTCCCCCCCGACAACGAGGTTCGTCGGAGAGTGGCCAAAGCCCCCGAGGCGCTGGGACAAATGCCTGCGACGGTCCTACACGCAAACTTGGGTGGGAGAAGACAGTCCTGACTGACAGGGCCTTAAACCAGAGTGCCCACGGCCACGCCATGACACACGGCATTGTCATTCTCCTCTACACGGAATTAATTTTCCATCAACATTGTTCAAGAAGTGAGCGAGAGTCGACGCTGGCTACCAAAACTGACACTTTTTTCAAATCCCGAAGCACGAAGATTAATTAAGAACCAATTAATCTGGACGGGGCGCGCGGAAAGAGGGGTCGCGGGGTGTGAGGAGGTGGGGTCAGAGGTGCCCCGCTTCGCTCTTCGGCGCTGGCGGGAGGCGCCTCTGGGACTCGGGAGAGAGGTGAAAGGTATCCAACGGCCGCGTCTGGCTCATTTATTAAGAAACTCAAATACAAATCCCCCTTGAAGTGGCTCACCCGTGGTGGCGGAACCGAGGAGAAAGCCCCAGAAGCCTCCGGAAAAACCCTCCTCAGCTTCGTTAGCAGCGGGAGAGAGCGGGAGCCAGGGAACGGGGACTCTGTGGGCACACAGCTGGGCCCCCGCTGGGTGATTTTGTTCGATTCTCTTGGTCTCTCTGTGCCCCTTTGCTTCCGGCTTGCAGGACGTGTTCAAAACCGCCTTTGTGAAAGGGGAACGAGCTTGTGACCTGTGACGCATTTGGCAAACAAGCCGGATATTTAGTGGGATTCTGTGACACGCGTGTTATCAGGGAGTTTTCTGCGGAGGGGTTGGATGGCGAAGAAATGGCACCAGGCAGCTGAAAACTCCAGGGTCAAGGGAACCAGGCATGGGTGACCTCCCCCATGTTCCCCTGTTTCCAGCCACTTAGCAGTAACGCCCACAAGCCACCCCTGCCCCTGTGCCGGGTCATCTCACCAAGGGGCAGGATCCAGGGGACCCAGAATCCTCTCGGAAGAGAGCATAAAATGACTCGCCATGGCCGTGCCGCGGGACCCCCGCACCAGGGCTGTCTCTCTCGGGGCACCCTGGGGGGGTGCGAGTGAGGCCCCTCCCCGTCCCCACGGGACCCAGTCCCGGGCAGCTGAAAACCTCCAGAGCTCAAGCTCTGCCACGCTCACGGCCGCTCTCCACACACCACGAGGGAACCTGTTCCTGGGGCCTCAGGGCACCGACTCCGAGAGCAGCTCAGCTCAGTAGGCGGGGCTTACAGCAGAGGGGACCGCCCCAGAGGGAAACACACACACACACACACACACACACACACACACACACACACACACACACGTCTTAACCTTTAACAACAGGTCAGTGGTCTCTCACAGAAGGGCTTAATGGCCCCTGGGTGAAAACACAACAGTCTTCACACACTCTCCTCTAAGGAGACTTTTTTGAAGCATTTTCAGCGGTTTATTCATAACAAACACTGTCGCACTGTCGCACTGTCGGCCTGTTGCTCATCGATCTGCTCGAGCGGGGCACCAGTCACGTCTCCATCGTGAGACTTGCTGTGACTGTGTTTGGCATATCGAATACGCCACGGGGAGCTTGCCAGGCTCTGCCATGCGGGCGGGACACTCTCGGTAGCTTGCCGGGCTCTCGGAGAGGGACGGAAGAATCGAACCCGGGTCAGCCACGTGCAAAGGCAAACGCTCTCCCCGCTGTGCTATCGCTCCAGTCCATAACAAACAACACAAGATAGGGCAGGGGTTGGGGTTCGGGCCGGAGGCATGCAGCACGTGGTGGTGGGACGGTGTCCTGGGCTGTGCGAGTATAAATGTGACCAAATATTGTGAACCACTTTATAGAAATAAAACAAAACTAAAAACATGGCACACAGGCAGACGGCCTGGCTGTGCGTGAGGCGTGCGCTCTGCCCGGCAGGCCTGTGTGTCATGTCGGCTGGAGGCCGGCCGGGGCTCACAGTGCTCCTGGCCACGGCCCACACGCGAGCTCATGCCCCTGGCTGCCTCCCGGGACCCGAGACACAAGACGCAGACGGCACCACCGTGAGGAACATGCAGGCCGAGCCCACGAGCATTTTCCTGCTATTTATTTATTTTTATATGTCATGCGGGAAATTGAACCCAGAGCCTCACCCGCTCACACACGCAAGGGGAAGGCTGAGCCAGCCCTGGGCGCAGAGCCTTGGTCCCTTCCTCCCTCCCTCCCTCCCTTTCTCCCTCCCTCCCTCCCTCCCTTCCTCCCTCCCTCCCTCCCTCCCTCCCTTCCCTCCCTCCCTCCCTCCCTCCCTTCCTCCCTCCCTCCCTTCCTTCCTCCCTTCCTCCCTCCCTTCCTTCCTTCCTTCCTTCCTTCCTTCCTTCCTTCCTTCCTTCCTTCCTTCCTTCCTTCCTTCCTTCCTTCCTTCCTTCCTTCCTTCCTCCCTCCCTTCCTCCCTCCCTTCCCTCCCTCCCTCCCTCCCTCCCTCCCTTTCTCCCTCCCTCCCTCCCTCCCTTCCTCCCTCCCTCCCTCCCTTCCTCCCTCCCTCCCTTCCTCCCTCCCTCCCTCCCTCCCCCTCCCTTCCTTCCTTCCTTCCTTCCTTCCTTCCTTCCTTCCTTCCTTCCTTCCTTCCTTCCTTCCTTCCTTCCTTCCTTCCTTCTTCCCTTCCTTCCCTCCTCCCTCCCCTCCCTCCCTCCCTTTCTCCCTCCCTCCCTTCCTCCCTTCCTCCCTTCCTTCCTTCCTCCCTCCCTCCCTCCCCTCTCTCCCTCCCTCCCTCCCTCCCTCCCTGCTTCCTTCCTTCCTTCCTTCCTTCCTTCCTTCCTTCCTTCCTTCCTTCCTTCCTTCCTTCCTTCCTTCCTTCCTTCCTTCCTTCCTTCCTCCCTTCCTTCTTCCCTCCCTCCCTCCCTCCCTCCCTCCCTTCCTCCCTTCTTCCTTCCTTCCTTCCTTCCTTCCTTCCTTCCTTCCTTCCTTCCTTCCTTCCTTCCTTCCTTCCTTCCTTCCTTCCTTCCTTCCTTCCTTCCTTCCTTCCTTCCTTCCTTCCTTCCTTCTCCTTCCTTCCTTCCTTCCTTCCTTCCTTCCCTCCCTCCCAGGTTCCTGTCCCGGTCTGGTGCTGGGCTTCAGTGTCGTCCCTCTGG
This sequence comes from Sorex araneus, assembly GCF_027595985.1. Taxonomy (NCBI): domain Eukaryota; kingdom Metazoa; phylum Chordata; class Mammalia; order Eulipotyphla; family Soricidae; genus Sorex; species Sorex araneus. The sequence continues at coordinate 852,587 of NC_073303.1, forward strand.
GCCAGAACTTCCTTCCAGACTTTGCTCCCAGAGGCCCGTCCCAGGTGGTTGGGCAGCCTGACCTCCTGTGGTGAAGGTTCCGGAGTGTCCCCGGTGTCCCATCCCCAGGGTGCTGGGGAAGCTGAGTCGATGCGGGTGGGACCGGGGAGGGCCCAGGGCCCTCTCTGGGCCGGCTGTGCTGAGCCCCCTCGGCCGGTGGACAGGCTGTTCCCCACGGCCACTCTCCAGGCCCGGCAGCCTCTCTCTGCAGTGTGTCCCCAGCCTCTCGGGGACGCGGGCGGGGGGAGAGTAGTGGCCCGGGGGGGCGGGGCAGGGTCCGCCCGAGTCAGAGCCTTGCTCTGGCCCCGAGGGGCCCAGACGCTCCTTGCGGGGGTCCGGGGGGGGCCGCAGGTCATGCAGGTCTCGGGGGGACGTCAGGGCGAGAGTGGGAGAAGCGTGTCCCGTGGGCCCTGGGGGCGTGGGCGGGGCCCTCCTCCTCGGGCCAGCCCTCGGGGTGGGGGGGCTGGGAGAGGGGCCCTCGCCTGGCCCGGGGGCACGTGTGAGGATGAGTCAACTTGGGCCCTGACGGGGCCGGTCTCCCCCTCCCGCTCCCCCTGCCCAGCAGACGCCGATTCTTGCCGACCCGTCGCCACCCAGACCCTCCAAATGGCACAGCCGCAGCCCGGGGGCCGCCGGGCCCCTCCGGGGCCCCTGCCCCGCTGGACGGCACAACCCCCGATGTCCGGGCGAGGACCGGAGGTTCCGCTTCTGCCTGAGCCGCGGGCCCCTGCTAGCGCCCCCCCTGGGTTCGGGCTGGGCCGGCGCCCTGCGGCCCCCTCCACTGCCCGCTGCAGGGCCCGAGCCCTGGCCCACTGCCCCAGCTCTCTGCAGCCCCCTCTGCCCCCCCGCCCTCGCCCTTGTGCAATCAACAAACTCTCCGACCAGCTGCCGATACCCACGTCTCCTCGCTCATTTGGGGGCCGGGACCTTTCTGGGCCTCGGGTCCGCCCTGTGCTGCTCCTTTGGTTCCGTTGGGGGGGGGGTTCCAGGTGGTGCCCCCTCCCCCCCTCCAGCTTTCCAGCCGCCGTGCACCCTCCCCGCAGCCCCAGTGGTGCCCCTGGGCCCAGGCCCGAGGGAGGGCGTCCCACACCTGGTGGACGGGCGGGAGGTGTGGCCAGACCGTCCCGGCGGACGCCTGCTCCAGGGCGGGAGAGCCTCCGACGCCTTGTTTCTTCTCCCCCGGGTCCGGCCAGGGGGGGCCGCCGGCCGCCATGTTCCCCGCGGGGCGGACAGTCGTCTCCCAGCTGCCCGGGAAATACATGGGTCTGAGCAACATGATTTTTTAATAAGTCAGCGTCAACTTAAAATTGTATTTTTATAATAAGTCAAGTTCTTTTTATGGTGGATTATCACATTATTATTCTAAATGTGGCCTCTTGTTTTGGCCAAAAATGTTCCCTGTAAGCAGCATTTGCTTGGTTTTAATAAACTTTTAAGTTGTCCCAGAAAGACCAGAGTGATGAGAGAATTAGGCTCATTATGCTTTTTATTTTACTACAAATGCTCTTAGCCGGGGCTCTAGCTGACCCTGGGCATCTAATTAAGGCGTTTGAATTAATCCGAGCTCCAGCAGGATTGGAGATGATGAATCCCAGTCACAGCAAACAGGCACGGCCCTTTCGCAGCTATTCTTGGCCGCTTGTGTTTTTCAGAACTAATCACTCTACAGTGCTCCAGTTTCCGTCCTATTTTCATTTTCATCTTACGAACACAAAATCCCGAGCTCTTCAGGACCCATAATATTGACCGGTGACCGAGAAGAGCAAGTGTCCTGGGGTGGGCGGGGTGGGCGGGGAACGGCCCGAAGTCGAGAGTCGGGTAGATTCTGTGGGTTCGCGTCTGTCTCTGCTCCCGGGGTCCGTCTTTCCAGCCGAGGGCTGGGCCATTGTTCAGAATATTCCAGCAGCGCCCGGCCCTGCCTGGGCTCCTGGCTGGCCCGGTCAGTGCTCCCCTGTCCATCTGGGACACGGGCGACGGTGTCTCTGACAGGTGACAGCTGGAGGGAGGCCCCGGGGCCCTTCACACCCGGTGCTCCTCCCAGCAGCCCCGCCAGCCCAGACAGAAGCCCCGGGGGTCTCCGGCCCCTGGAGCCTCACCGGAGGCCTCGTCCCCTCCTGCTCGACGCACTTGACTCCCCGAACTCTGCTCCGGCCGGTCACGCGGCCCCGGCCAGCCGCCTGAGAGGCGAATCCCTCCCGGACTCCTGTCCGCTGGAGAGGAGCCGCAGAGGGAGAGACACGAATCAACCCGGCTGGAGGGCGAGGGCCGGAGAGGCCGGACACCGAGCCGGACGCTCTGGCAGGGCCAGGGGGACACGCCTGCCTCCGGCCATCTTGGGGGCTGCAGTTAGGCCGTGGTGCCCGGGACGCGTTGGCTAGGAAGGGGAGCGCATGGGCATGTGTGTGTGCTTACATGCATGCATGCATGTGTGCATCGGTGTGCATGTGTGATGCATGCGTGTGCATGTGTGTGCATGTATGCACACGTGTGTGCGCATGTGTGTGCGTGTGGGTGCACATGTGCTCTGAATCCCGGCAGGTAAGGGGTTGGTGCTGCCAGTGCTGCAGGGGATGGACCAGGTGCCACAGGGTAGGTGGCGGGCGGCAGCGGTGACTCGGGACTCAGGTGCCCAGGCCCAGGGGCGCCTGCCGCCGGCTCTTGCTTGGTCACTCTGTCACCGCCGCTGTTGGCCGAAGACCGGCCACACCTGTTCTCAGGCCCCGCTGCTCTGGGGCTGGAGAGGGCGCACGGCGTGCCCGGCCCGTCCCCGTGCCACACGGGGCCTGGGCCCAGCGCCGGTGGCGGGTGGAGATTCCCAGAGCGGCCGCGGGGCCGGCAGGTGGCGCTGTGAGACGGGGAATCCACGGGGAACGCTGGTGAGGGCTGGCTGGGAGGCGGGTCTCAGAGTCTGTCTGGAGCCCAGAGTCCCACCCTGCCGGGCGGGGGCCAGTGTCCAGCAGCTTCCTGTCCTAGGCCTTGGTCACCGCCCGCAACCCGCCTGGCACCCAAGAGAACTAGAGCCGCCCACCCTGCCCGCCCGGGCCGCACCCTGGGAGGCCCCAGGGCCTCTGCCAGGCCGTAAGCGGCAGGACAGCCCTGGGGTCGGGGGGGGGGGGGGGGGAGGGCTGCTCCCGCACGGCCGGCAGTGGGTGGGTCTCCTCCTGCGGGCACGAAGGCAGCCAGGCCAGGCCGGCTCTCGGACCCGAGTTTCCGAAGCTCTAGGAAAGTGGTTTCCAACACGGTCCGCAGTGAGGGCTGCCGTGTAGACGGGGAAGCCCAGCTTCTGCCACACTTCATTTTTATTTGATTTTTTAGACTTTTTCACGGACTCACTGTGAGACAGACTCTTGCTAAGCTGCTCATGGCTGGGTCTCGGTCACACAGTGTCCCAGCACCCGTCCCTCCACCAGGCACATGTCCCAGCACCGTGTCCCCGGGTCCCTCCCCTCACCCCACCTCCTGCCCGCCTCTATGGCAGGCGCTTTTCTTCTCTCTCTCCCCCTCCCTCTGTCTCTGTGTCTGTCTCTGTGTCTGTCTCTGTCTCTGTCTCCCCTCTTGGGCATGGTGGTTTGCAGTGTTGACCCGGAAAGGTCGTCAAGAATTCCCCTTTACCTACTTTTAACCCTCAGGCTGTCCAGCGTCTGCCCCTTTATTAAGGAGGGTGTGGGTGAGGCAGTGAGGACAGGACAGGGCAGTCCCTCCCAGGGGTCAGCCTGCCGGGGAGAGACGGGGAGAGATGGGAGAGATGGGAGAGACGGGGAGAGATGGGAGAGACAGGAGAGGCAGGCAGAGATGGGAGAGACGGGGAGAGATGGGAGAGACAGGGAGACACGGGAGAGATGGGGAGAGACAGGAGAGGCAGGCAGGGACGGGAGAGACGGGGAGAGATGGGAGAGATGGGAGAGACGGGGAGAGATGGGGAGAGACGGGGAGAGATGGGGAGAGACGGGGAGAGATGGGGAGAGATGGGAGAGATGGGGAGAGACGGGGAGAGATGGGGAGAGATGGGGAGAGACGGGGAGAGACGGGGAGAGATGGGGAGAGACGGGGAGAGATGGGGAGAGATGGGGAGAGATGGGGAGAGATGGGACAGATGGGGAGAGACGGGGAGAGATGGGGAGAGACAGGAGAGACAGGGAGAGATCGGGAGAGACGGGAGAGACGGGGAGAGACGGGGAGAGACCTGGGCGACACCCCAGTACGGGGGGCCGAGCACCTGCCTTCTTCGGGAGGGGATTCAGAGCCAGCACAGGAGGGTCCTGCCCGGGGTCCGAGTCTTGTCGACGCCGGATGTTCGGGGTCCGTCTGCTCCTTCCCTTCTCTCCTCCCGGAACCTTCTCGACAGCCCGACCGTCCGAGCCACACTGCTCCGCCCGCCGATGACGAAGTCCATGGCGAGCCTGACTCGTGGGTAGCGAGATGTCTCCAAGTTCGGGACCAAGTTCCTGCCGAGCTGACGGGTTTGTGTCGATGAGCGTCCACGACACTTATACGGAATATTTAAACGCTTTGCTGTGCCGAGTGAGGCTGTTAGAAGCCGCTGGGTATTTACGTACTTTCTGCTACTCCCCTTAATTTGAATCATCGTGAATTTGGCTGGTATTAATTATAAACTGGGGGATTCTCACACACATGAACGAGCAACCTTTGACTTTTATTTACAAATCTATTGTGATCGTAACCTTGTAATAATAAATCACCTGAGAGAAAATAATTGCACTGAAGTATATTAAATACAGTTCAATTGAAATGATCCTAGTTCAAGTATCAGGATATGATCTTAGCTTAAATACGATGATCTGCTGTGATAAGTTCCATAAAACTGAAGTATTTTTTTGTTTACTGATACCTATATTTGTTTCTAGATCAATGCTGTTAAATTAAATCCATGCAATTACAATCAACTTTGCGTGATATGTATAATCAAATGTCATCTCAAGGAATAATATGGCTATCAGGGCAGGAGTGACAGTACAGCAAGGAGGGCATTCGCCGGCACGCGGCTGACCTGGACTCAATCCCTGTCTTCCCTACAGGTCCCCAGAGCACTGTAAGGAGAGATCGCTGATCGCTGGGTGTAACCCAGACACACACACCACACACACGCAAAAGAGAAATGTTTGTACAGTAACAGTTTGCATTATAAATACACCTTACATATGCCTTTTGTGTACAATTTCCTTTATTTTCACTCGTGCCGCTGTGCAAATTATTGAGTACTTACAAAACTTTTCATTTTTCCAAACTCCAGACTTAAAATAACGCGTCGGAAATTGTTTCTCCCTTCACAACTCTTAGATTTCTCAACTGCAGAGAGATAAGTAGAAAAATCACTATTTCTGAGCAGACGGTTACATCAAAGAATAGTGCAGAGGAGGAAGACACAGCTCTGCAGGGGAAGTGGAGCTGAATCGAAGGGGGCTTAGAGGATGATTTAGTTCTAAGAGGAGGCGGAAAACATGGAGATCAAAGGTCATTGTAGCCTTTAGTACAATAGTCGGGATACGGAAACAACCCAAGTGTCCAACAACAGGTGATAAAGAAGTTGTGATATACATAAACAATGGAAGCGTACGGAATGGAATACTACGCAGCTGTGAGGAAGGATGAAGTCCTGCAGTTGGCTTCAATGAGGCTGGAACTGTAGGGTAACATGTTGACCAGAAAACGCTCGAGGTAGAAAAGCAGATACCTGGTTATTTCACGCATCTGGGGTCCAGATTCACAAGACAAGATGGGAGACAGTGAGAGACCCTTGGCCTGGGATTACACAATTTATCAACAAATGGGGAGATGGAGACGGGCCAGAGGCGACGTTAGGATGTGGAGGGGGGTGAGGGTGCTTTGGGCTTTGTGCATCCGCAGCACAGACTTAGCACCGTTGCAGCTGTCTCCCCCAAGCTATGATGGAAAAGTTAAACACTGAATGGGTGGAGACCCTGAGCGGGTTTCCCAGGGAAGGGAGCCAGGAGGGCTCAGTGGAGGCGAGAGGAAGCTCTCGGGAAAGCCAGAGACCCTCGGGATGAGTCTCGTGTGCGCAGCCGGAAGTGATGCTTCTCTCACTTACCACCCCCCGAATCTACGAGGAGGAAAGGCGACTTGTTTCAAGCTTCTGAGTGATCACCAAGTTAGCAAGCATTAGCGTGGACGCGAGTCTTCTGGTCTCTGATCCCACGAGGTGAGGTGCCTTGTACACTCGCATCCCTGGTATCACTGGTCATCATGTTGTTTATCAGTTCGCTCGAGCGGGCGCCAGTAACGTCTCCATTCGTCCCTGTCGCGTGCTAGTGTTGCCCAATGGTATCTGCTCGCTCCAGGAACAGGAAGAGCCTCAAACCATTCATTCAGGGTTTTGAGAAAGAAGTCTGACCATCTCGTTGGTGGGCGGCCACTCGGTCTTTTGACATCCCGTGGAATCCAGTCGGTAACAGCTCTAGTCCAGCAGTTGTCTCCAAATTACATTACGTGTCCAGCCCATCTAATTTTTGACACCTTGGCAAACGAGACAGTGTCCCTGATCCTTGACCATCGACGGAGGTCAGAACTCCGGATTCCTTCTCTTACTTGAGTGAGACGTGATACTCCTAGCATAGCTCTTTCGATTCCTCTTTGGGATACCCGAATAGCGTTCTCATCCTGTTTGCGTAGGGCCCAGGTCTCTGAGGCGTATGTTAGTGCAGGAAGTACGATGTGGGTTTTTCGGTGGCAACGTTCCAATAACTCAAACAGCGGAGACGTGGCAAAGGACGAGGTCCTGCCCATTCAGGTAACCACTCTACCTCCAGTCTCGAGGCAGGTAGAGCTCAACTGCGGGCTGCTGAGCAGTATGGAGTGTTTCTCAAACGTCAGATGTTCCTTCACGTACTCTGGATGGACTGAAAATTAAAGCATCGTCGTTAGTTTTGCTAAAGAGAATTTGCCTTATTTTATGAAGAATTCCTCAACAGGAAAATACCTTGTCAAAAGTCCTGGATAATATCAACTATGATCTCCGCCGAGACAATAAATATTGTGCTTTGTGGTTTCAGAAAATCCTGCACGAGAGAAAATGGTTTTTATTGGTGGAGAGCAGACAGTTTATACGGCGAAAGGTCTTCGGGCACCTGAAGCTCTGGGGTGCACTGAAGCACGGCAGCTTCGGGAAATGATTCCCAGGGGGCCCACCTGGGGTCCATGTGCAGTGAGCGCTTCCTTTTGATTGAATACATGGAAAAATTTCCTGAACTTCCTGGAAATTTGACACAATCAGCCACAGAACGAGTCAACGTGGGATGAAATTCGTTTTCCAGTTGCTCACCGTTCACACGGAGGCTTTGGGGCCGTTGCTCCTATAGAACGGATCGGGCCCGTCCTTTGAGTGACAGCTGGCCGTACGGCACCCAGGGCCCATGCGGCAGGAGGAGGAAGCGGGTAGCCCAGCGGGAGGGTCTCAGTGCCCCAGAGCGGGCTCGTCTACTAACATGCTTGGTTGAAAGCCGCAGGTCTGTTTCAAATCAGCTCGGAACATCAATTAAAGAAAAAAAAACTCTCTGGCCTTTTTTCAACGTCCTTTCCAAGTCAAAGCAGATTATTCATAGTTTCCTTTAATGTCGGCTCTTCTGTTTATGGGGAATGACTCAGGGGAAGTTTTCCTTTAATTCAAAACAAACAGATTGCTTACACAGCGGCCGGCCGGCTGTCCTCGGCTGTTTCCTGGGGATGTTTACCGCGTGTCAGGTGTTGTGTTACCTGAACTCTGGGTGACTCAGGAGCAGGGACAGATACCGGGTCACGAACTCGGGCTACTAGCTGTCAGGTCCGCCGTGGACACACGGGGCGTCTTCCGAGAAAAGCAATCGGCGCAAAGCCCCCCGAACCGTGCAGGCCTGAGCTGGCCCTCAGGGGGCGGGGGTCTGGGTGAGGGAAGGGCCCCGCCTGGATGCGGGGGTTCGAGGTGGCCTCGACTCGAGGTTGCAGGAACCAGACTGACCACCACTGCTCTCTTCCTGCTCCTCGTCCCCTCGCTGGACTTCTGATTTCGGGGGCTCCCGTGAGCCCGTCCTCACTCCTGGTTGTGGGGAGGACTCGAGACCCGTGCCAGTTCCCTGCAGGCCTGCTCCCTCACACAGTGCTCCTCTCGCACCAGAACGTGGGGTTCACCGTATTAGCCTGGCCGTGTCCAAAGCCACTCGGAGTCCGGGCCGGGCTCTGGGCTTTTCACTTGGAAATCAGCTTTTATGTGGGGGGGGGGGGTTGGATTCTTAGAGCTCTTCCCTTGCGGACTTGGATTGAGACGCAAAGGAAAAACTATCTGACGTTAAATGTGAAATCGGATTTGTGGGGGGAGGGCTCCAAGCAGTGCTCACGGGGTCTGGGGCCCCTTCCGGAGCTCTTGGCTCGGGTGGAGACCCCCAGGGCTACCCCAGTGGTGCCGAGGGGCCGTGTGACGCCGGCCGTCAGCGTGGTCGCCTGCCTCTGGCCCAGGCCGCACCCCTTGAAGAGGCATTAACAGGCACAGCGGCCAAGTTCAAAGAGGTCGGTGAGCAGAGAAAGCACGTCTTCATGGTCAAGTGACGTGGACATCAGTTACCTGCTTCTCTTGGGGTGGGGGCTCTGAGCACTGTCCACCCCCCAGGTGTGGCTTTGCTGCCAGTCCCCCACCCTCACCTCCCCACCCCAGCCCCCTGCGGGGCCTGGGGGCGCCTTCAGCTCTGTTCCTGGTGTGGGGTCTCGCTGAGGAACTGTGGGGGCTCCCGGTCCCTGAGGGGGAGACTGTCCACGCTGCCATGCGCCTGGCAGAGCACGGGGAAGCCCCCCCCCCCGGTCCACTCCCGCCTGGGCAGAGCACGGAGAAGCCCCCACTGTGTCCACTCCCGCCTGGGCAGAGCATGGAGAAGCCCCCGCCCCCGTGTCCACTCCCGCCTGGGCAGAGCACAGGGACCTCCTGCCGTGGTCGCCCCGTGGCTCAGGCATGGCCGTCCTGCCGGCCCGGGCATCTCGCGGTGGGTGCGAGGGTGTGTGAGGAGGTGCATTGAGCACCCCTAGCCTCAGCCCCTGCCTACACCTGAGGCCAAACCCGGGCTGAGCCCCCCGGCCCGTCCCCTCCCGGGCTCTCCCCCGCCCCTGCCCCCGGCCCTTGGCTCCTGCTGTCCAGGGCAGACTCCTTCCTTCTTTCAGTGGGGGAGGGTCTGGGGTGTCCCGGCACCTTCCCGTGGGCCCTTCCCCCTCTGCCCCCAGGGCTGGTGTCTGCAAGGCCGCAGCACGGGGGTGACCAGTGTCCCCCGCCCTGGGGGGAGTGTCCGAGCTGTGGTCGGGGTGTCACTGGAGGCAGATGCTGGGGCTGCCCTGGGCCTGGGGCCGTGAGCCTGCGGCTGGCGGGGGCTCGCCCAGCCCGCCCGACCCCACGCTGCCCTCGTGGTGCCCCTCCAGGAGAGCCGCTGTCCTCCCCCGGGCCCCCGCCCCAGCCCTGCCCGCAGGCAGCGAGGGCCCCCCCCGCCCCCTGCCCTCCCACCCTCGGGCCGTGTCCTTGCTGCTCTCCCAGCCGGAAGCCGCGTCCACCCCTCCCCCGGCCCCGCGTCCACCCTCCACCCGGCCCTCGTCCACCAGCACCCGGTCCGCGTCCACCCGCACCCGGCCCACGTCCACCCTCACCCGGCCCTCGTCCACCCTCACCCGGCCCGCGTCCACCCGCACCCGGCCCGCGTCTGGGAGGTCTGGGGGCAGGGGCTGGCGGGTGGAGCACAGACCCGCGAGGAGCGAGCGGCCACACAGGCACGAAGCTGCTTCCGGGCCGGGCGGGGTCCGGTGATGCTCGGGGCTCCCGAATGGGGGGAAAGGGTGACCCAGTCCACGCACCCCGGGCCGGAGGGGCCGCCCAGAGCCCCGCGGTGGCCGAGGCTGGGGCCTGGGCTGCGTCGGGGGGAGACTCGGGGGTCCCGTGGGAGGCGGGTTCGGGGGAGAGCCAGCCCGGGGTCTGAGGCGTGGGCAGTGCTCGCCCGCACGGTCTCGGCGGAGGACTTGAGTGGATGCAATTAATTACGCCCCCGACTGAGTTCCATTTCCATCAGCGCCCACATGGCAAAGCCCTAAATGATACGTGCAAAGAAGCAAATAAGCAGCCGTCCCGGGGGGCCCCGGGGGGAGGGCTGCCCCCGCTCTCCCGCCCGTCTCTCTCCCTCCCCCTCTCTCCTCCCCCCTCCCTCCCTCCCTCTCTCCCTCCCCTCCCTCTCTCCTCCCCCTCCCTCCCTCCCTCTCTCCCTCCCCCTCCCTCTCATCCTCCCCCCTCCCTCTGGGACCCCTCCCTTCCTCTCGCCCCCACCCTCCCCCCTCCCCCTCCCCCTCTCTCTCCCTCCCCCTCCCTCTCTTTCTCCCTCCCCCTCCCTCTTGTCCGCCCCCCTCCCTCACGCCCCCCTCCCTCTCTCTCTCCCCTCCCCCCTCCCGCCCCCTCCTCCCCCCTCCCCCTCAGTCACCCGCCCATGCTTCCCTTGGCCTCGGGGGCTGCGGCCAAGAAGAGGGGGTCCGGCTTCCTCCGCTCCCCCCGGCCGTGTCCGTCTGTCCGGGGAAGGGTCTTCCCAGCCCCCGGCGCCCAGGCATGCGGTGGTGCTGTCCCTCTCAGGCTTGGCGAGCGGGTCCCCGGGGCCCCGTCCCAGACCCCACTCCTGGCGCAGGCAGGCCAGAGCCCCGTCCCCTGTCCGGCCGTGACGCACCCCGTGGGCGGGAAAGGGGGGCCGGACCCGCCTGACCTCGTCGCCTGCCGGGACGTGAGCTGAGGTGCTGGCGGGGACTCACCGCCGAAGCTCGCGGCCGTACAGTGGGGGGGGGCGGGGCCCCCCTCCCCTCGGGGGCCCTGGGCCTCTGCCGCTCCCCACCAGCAACCGAGACCCAGAGCCCCGGCGCCCGTAACCCGTCCCTGGCCGTGGCCCCTGGTTCTTCTCAGTGCAGGCGGGCGCGGGGGCAGGTAAACACCCTCTGGAAGCTTCTGGCCCTGGCGGCTCGCACCCGCCTCACCCTCTCCCACCCCCGCCTCCCCCCCACACCTGCAGCCTGGCCAGAGCAGCCACTGGCCCCTTC
>NC_073303.1:864174-914332 GCF_027595985.1 Sorex araneus
GCGGGATGAAAGCCAGCACCCAGCTCCCGCTCGACACGGCCCCTCGGATGACCATTGTTCCTGCAATTATCCTGCCGTCCCGTCTTGCGTTTGGGTTGCAGCTGGATTGCGAAACACCCAACAGACCAGAGCCAGAGGTTTCCAGAACTTTCCCAGAAAGGCGCCCGGCACCCAGGGGGCCCCGCAGAGCCTGCTCCCTGTGCCCCAAACCCTGGACGTCACAGGACGGGGCTCGGTACAGGGGAGGCCCTTGGATGCGCGAGGTTCTGGGTAGGGCCCACACATGCACACGCGTGCACGAACACACACACACACGCGCACACACACGCACACACACACATACACACAACCCCCCCCAGGAGAATATCCCGGTGCAGGGTGACCCCAGTATGCCTAGAAGGTGACGGGGAGAGGAAGACAGCGGGGGCTGAGCACTGCCCTGCCGATCACACAGGGTGGATGGAGCCCAGGGCGGCGTACGGGGCCTGGGCAGGGTCCGCCTGGGGGGGCGTGTGGCGGGCACAAGCCCCTCCCCCTGTCTGCCGGGCACTCTCAACTCTGTGAGCCCTCGGCTTGGGCTGCGAGTGTGACGCCCCGTCTGTCCGTCTGTCTGTCTGTGCGGGCAGGGCCCGGTGTGGGGTCAGCGTGGCGTTGTGGGCACAGACCTGTCCTGCGGGCCAGTGTCCCCTCTGCTGGACAGGGAGACAGGGATGGACATGCCGACCTCGACGCCGATGTGAGCACGGACGGGGCTCGCAGAGTCGGGCCGGGGAGAGTCTCTGGGCGGCCCCTGCCAGCACCCGGGGGCGTGAGCTTGGGACAGTGCGGCGGTGGGCGGGAGGGCCCTCCTCTGACGGCCACTGCATCTGCGACAAGACGGACCTGCCTGTCCGAGGAGGCACACGGGGGCCAGCGTGGGCTAGCCTGGGCCACGGCGGGACGGGGGGGCTCTCTGCTCTCTCCCCTCCCCCTCCTCTCTCCTCTCCCCTCTCCCCATCTCCCCTCTCCCCTCCCCATCTCCCCCTCTCCCCTCTCCCCTCTCCCTCTCCCCTCCCCTCTCTCTTACCCCCTCCCCCCCTCTTCTCTCCCTCTCTTGGTTTCTGGGTCTCACCCAGTGGTGCTCGGGGGCCCTTCCTGCCTCTGTGCGCTGCGGTGGCCCCCTGGCATTTCTCAGGGCCATACAGGGCCTGGGGGTCACCGAGTCATGGCCAGCACGAGGCAAGTGCCGTGTCCCTACGTCCCTGCCCAGACTAACCTCCAATCACCTGGAATGTCCCGCCGGGGGAGTCCAGGGTTCCAGGGCTGGTGGCGTACGGAGCGTGGGCTGAGAACTGCCCGCTCTTGCCGCCGTGGTCAGTGATAGCCGCGGCGTGGACCTGCAGGCCTGGTGACGAGCGACGAGGGTCGGGGCCGGCCACCCGGCCAGAGCCGGGCGGGGAGCCCAGAGCTCGGTTGGCCCCTGAGGACTCCTAGCGCCTCCGAGAACAAGCCCAGCGTGACTCGGCGAGCAGGAAACCCGGCCATGCCCACCCATTCGCCCGCGCCCAGCCCGGGTCCACGGTCAGACCCTGACGGGCATCGCGGCCTCCCGGCCTCCCGCTGTGACCCACAGGACGGAGCCGGGTCCCCCGCCCTGGGCAGCCCCCAGACTGTCCCAGCTCCGTCCCGGTGGGTTCTGAACCATTCGGCAAAGTCTCCAGGTCTCGGGCCAGGGGGTCTGCGGGGACGACGCGGCGCCTATGACCAGCTCGGCCCTTCCTGGGATGTGGCCACAGCCCTGAGAGGTAAGAGCTGGGCCCGGACACCCTCCTCTTCCTCCTCCTCCTCCTCCTCCTCCTCTTCCTCCTCTTCCTCCTCTTCCTCTTCTTCCTCCTCCTCCTCCTCCCCCTCCTCTTCCTCTTCCTCCTCCTCTCCCTCCTCTTCCTCTTCTTCCTCCTCTTCCTCCTCTCCCTCCTCTTCCTCATCCTCCTCCTCTTCCTCCTCTCCCTCCTCTTCCTCCTCTTCCTCCTCCACTGAGAGGGGGAGGCGCCTTCCGTGGGACCCTCCGTCCACTAAGGCTGCCCCCCGAGGTGGGAGAAGCCCAGTCTCCACGCCAGGGCCAGGCCCTGCGAGGACCGTGACCTCCAAGGATGAAGAGGGCAAAGGGCCATGCCCCCCCCCCCCAAGCCGGGTGCTGCCCGGCGAGTTCCCGGGGCCCCACACGCCGTCACCCAAAGGAGCAGGAGGCCATTTCTCTGCGGCTCCAATTACGGCCCAACAGGGGGAGGAAAGTGGGCGCCATGGATTCCACTGGATCAGAGCGTGGTTCCGGGTACGAGTAGGCAGCGTGTTTCCCGTCCAGCTGTGGGGCGGGCCTTGGCGTCGCCTCAGCCGTGAGCAGGACACGGGGCTGACCAGGGTGTGTAAATGCCCGGGATTCTCCATAAGGCGCGAGTCGGACGGGGGAGAAACCGGGCAGGGCCGCTGTGAGGGGCTCCGGGGAAGCAGCGCGACCGGAACCCGCCACCTCGACCTTCCTCCTCCTCCGAGCCTCGTGCTGCGTCTCCTCCTCCTGCGTGCGCAGGCGTGTGCTCGAGACTCCCTCTGCCTCCCCCTCCCTCCCTCCCCCTCTCTTTCCCTCCCCCCTCCCCCATCCTTCCCTCTCCCCCCTCCCCTTCTCTTCTCCTCCCCCTCCCTCCCTCCCTCTCTCCCTCCCTCCCTCTCCCCCTCCCTCTCCCCTTCTCTTCCCCTCCCCCTCCCTCCCTCTCCCCCCTCCCCCCTCCCTTCCTCTCACCCCCCCTCTCCCCCCCTCCCCCTCTCCCCCCCCTCCTCCATCCCCCCTCCCCCTCCCTCCCTCTCTCTGAGCCTGAGCGTCCCGACAATCTCCCAGGACAAAGGAACCCCCGAAACCCGGTATCTCAGCTCTGTCCCCTCTGGGCGGTCTCTGAGGGGTGGGCCGGGTGGGGCAGGCGGCCACAGGGCCCTGGGCCTGCTGTGTGGGCCCGACGCTGCGGGTGTAGACGCCCAGAGCTGGGCACGCGGAGCTGGGCCGGCCCCGAGTCCCTCTCAGCCGCGCCCACGGGAATCACCGTCTCCTGGACCCGCCGTCCGGGCTCTGCTGCGGGACGGGGCCTTCGACTGACCGGGAGCCGCGGGAGGAGGGCGGGGGGGGCGCCGAGAGCGGGGAGGCCTCCAGCCGCAGGCCCCAGGCAGGCCAGAGACACCCCCAGTAGCAGGGCTCGGGTCTGCGGCCAGAGGGCCGACCCCACCCCTGCTCCTCCTCCACTGTCCCGGAGACCCCCCTCTGCGGCCGGACGCTCATCACAGCCAAGGTCCCCGGCGGGGGGCAGAGCCGGCGCCCGGTGCTGACCCTCAGGACCAGCTCTCATTCCGGGAAAGTGGACAAGGAGGAAGCGACGCTTGAGTCTGCGCACAACGTTTCCTGCCGTGCCCCGAGGCCCGGCTGGTGACCTGGGCACAGCCCCTGGGGCTCCACACACACACACACACACACACACACACACACACACGCACGCACACACACGCACACACACGCACACACACACACGCACACACACACACACGCACACACATGCACACACCCACACACATGCCCACACACACCTGCACACACAAGCACACAACACGCACACACGCACACATATGCACACATGTACACGCGCACACACACATGCACACACACACGCACACACACCTGCACACACGCACACACATGCACACATGTACACGCGCGCTCACACACATGCACACACGCACACACGCACGCCCGCAGGAGCAGGGGGAGAAGAGGGAGAAGCTGAGCATCCTGTAGCCCCTCGTACCTGGGTCCAGGAGGTGCCGCATCTGTTTCACTTTAACAGACCGTCCTACCCACCTGCCTGTCTTCTCGGGGAATGTGGGAAACACATAAATCCCAATTACGTCACAGCACGTGTCCCCAAATAGAGAAATAAAATGCAAGCAAGAAGAAAGTCCCTACAAGTTGAGAGATTTGTTTCCTCACGCGTAAAGGTCAGCGCAGGGGAGCACTCCTGCAGTGGAAGGTCAGTGTAGGGAGCACTCCTGCAGTGAAAGGTCAGCGCAGGGGAGCACTCCTGAAGTGAAAGGTCAGTGTAGGGAGCACTCCTGCAGTGGAAGGTCAGTGCAGGGAGCACTCCTGCAGTGAAAGGTCAGCGCAGGGGAGCACTCCTGCAGTGGAAGGTCAGTGTAGGGAGCACTCCTGTAGTGGAAGGTCAGCGCAGGGGAGCACTCCTGCAGTGAAAGGTCAGCGCAGGGGAGCACTCCTGCAGTGGAAGGTCAGTGTAGGGAGTACTCCTGCAGTGAAAGGTCAGTGCAGGGAGCACTCCTGCAGTGGAAGGTCAGTGTAGGGAGCACTCCTGCAGTGGAAGGTCAGCGCAGGGGAGCACTTCTGCAGTGAAAGGTCAGCGCAGGGGAGCACTTCTGCAGTGAAAGGTCAGTGTAGGGAGCACTCCTGCAGTGCTCTGCTCCCGGCCCTCCCATGCCCACCCCAGCACCTGGGCGCTAGCCCCTGCCTTTACCAAGAAGAGGACAGGAAGGGATTTTCCCTGAAGTTCCTGGGCATCTGCCATGTGGACCGTGGCCTGTGGCGGGGGCCAGGCTGGGGCTCCTCCTTCCCGGGGGGGGGGGTTGGGACATGGCTGAGGAAGGACCTGGGCCCAACTTCCAGTCCCCGAGGCAAAGGGGAGACAGCTGCCAGGTGGAGGGACAAGTGCTCCGAGCATCGGCTCGCGTGAATGACGGGCACTTTCGTGGAACGTCGGCGCGGACACGGAGTCTTACTCGGAATCCGAACCCGCCAGACGGGCCGGGCGGCTGGCGCTCGGCGCTGGGGCAGGTGGTGGGGTGACACAGCTCGAGAAACACGGTTTCACATCTCCTAGCCATCAGCGGCTGCCTGTTCTGACTTGACTTTCAGCAGAAATAACCCCGGCTCTTCAATTTTAACAACTCACTTGCTGTTAAATGGAGCAGCAGGGGTGTTTCAGTGGGAAAACCAAGGAAAAATACAAAATGCTTTTGTGTGTTTGTGGTTTGCATTAAGTAAGCCAGGAATACATTTGTTTCCCCCCCATTGGTTATTGGCTATTGTTAAGACAATTGAATTATCATTCACTTACCCACCACGGAGCGTACTGGGATCCACAAGAGAGGCATTTAAGCCCAGACAATCCAGCAGAGGATGAATATGAATTTTTAAATATCTAAAGAGCAAAATCAAATCTACAAATAAGAAAAATAACAATTGCTGGATTGTTACAGCCCATCTGAATATAGTTTTCCAGCAATTGTTCGCTCTGAACAGAGAAATAAAAAATGATCCCCCCCGGACATGCAGGCGAGCTATTGAGTGTCTGAACCCGGGGCGGGGGGGGGGGGGGCTGGGGCCGGCCTTCCGGGGGGCGTCTCGGAGGCTCCCCCCCCTTGCAGTCCTCATGTTGTTTTAAAGACCTTATGCCGGATACAGTTTCCTCCAAAAGTCTCAGCTCGTCTGCCTGGAAACCCAAAGCCAGCAGCAAGTATGTTTGCCCTCGTCCAGAGGCGAGAGAAGCGTCTTCCCCCCCGACAACGAGGTTCGTCGGAGAGTGGCCAAGCCCCGAGGCGCCGGGACAATGCCTGCGACGGTCTACACGCAAACTTGGGTGGGAGAGACAGTCCTGACTGACAGGGCCTTAAACCAGAGTGCCCACGGCCACGCCATGACACACGGCATTGTCATTCTCCTCTACACGGAATTAATTTTCCATCAACATTGTTCAAGAAGTGAGCGAGAGTCGACGCTGGCTACCAAAACTGACACTTTTTCAAATCCCGAAGCACGAAGATTAATTAAGAACCAATTAATCTGGACGGGGCGCGCGGAAAGAGGGTCTCGGGGTGTGAGGAGGTGGGGTCAGAGGCGCCCGCTGGCTCTTGGCGCTGGCGGGCGGCGCTCTGGGACTCGGGAGAGAGGTGAAAGGTATCCAACGGCCGCGTCTGGCTCATTATTAAGAAACTCAAATACAAATCCCCTTGAAGTGGCTCACCCGTGGTGGCGGAACCGAGGAGAAAGCCCCAGAAGCCTCCGGAAAACCCTCCTCAGCTTCGTTAGCAGCGGGAGAGAGCGGGAGCCAGGGAACGGGACTCTGTGGGCACACAGCTGGGCCCCGCTGGGTGATTTTGTTCGATTCTCTTGGTCTCTCTGTGCCCTTTGCTTCCGGCTTGCAGGACGTGTTCAAAACCGCCTTTGTGAAAGGGGAACGAGCTTGTGACCTGTGACGCATTTGGCAAACAAGCCGGATATTTAGTGGGATTCTGTGACACGCGTGTTATCAGGGAGTTTCTGCGGAGGGGTTGGATGGCGAAGAAATGGCACCAGGCAGCTGAAACTCCAGGGTCAAGGGAACCAGGCATGGGTGACCTCCCCCATGTTCCCCTGTTTCCGGCCACTTAGCAGTAACGCCCACAAGCCACCCCTGCCCTGTGCCGGGTCATCTCACCAAGGGCAGGATCCAGGGACCCAGAATCCTCTCGGAAGAGAGCATAAAATGACTCGCCATGGCCGTGCCGCGGGACCCCGCACCAGGCTGTCTCTCTCGGGGCACCCTGGGGGGTGCGAGTGAGGCCCCTCCCCGTCCCACGGGACCCAGTCCCGGGCAGCTGAAAACCTCCAGAGCTCAAGCTCTGCCACGCTCACGGCCGCTCTCCACACACCACGAGGGAACCTGTTCCTGGGCCTCAGGGCACCGACTCCGAGAGCAGCTCAGCTCAGTAGGCGGGGCTTACAGCAGAGGGGACCGCCCCAGAGGGAAACACACACACACACACACACACACACACACACACACACACACACACGTCTTAACCTTTAACAACAGGTCAGTGGTCTCTCACAGAAGGGCTTAATGGCCCCTGGGTGAAACACAACAGTCTTCACACACTCTCCTCTAAGGAGACTTTTTTGAAGCATTTTCAGCGGTTTATTCATAACAAACACTGTCGCACTGTCGCACTGTCGGCCTGTTGCTCATCGATCTGCTCGAGTGGGCACCAGTCACGTCTCCATCGTGAGACTTGCTGTGACTGTGTTTGGCATATTGAATACGCCACGGGGAGCTTGCCAGGCTCTGCCATGCGGGCGGGACACTTTCGGTAGCTTGCCGGGCTCTCGGAGAGGGACGGAAGAATCGAACCCGGGTCAGCCACGTGCAAGGCAAACGCTCTCCCCGCTGTGCTATCGCTCCAGTCCATAACAAACAACACAAGATAGGGCAGGGGTTGGGGTTCGGGCCGGAGACATGCAGCACGTGGTGGTGGGACGGTGTCCTGGGCTGTGCGAGTATAAATGTGACCAAATATTGTGAACCACTTTATAGAAATAAAATAAAACTAAAAACATGGCACACGGCAGACGGCCTGGCTGTGCGTGAGGTGTGCGCTCTGCCCGGCAGGCCCGTGTGTCATGTCGGCTGGAGGCCGGCCGGGGCTCACGGTGCTCCTGGCCACGGCCCACACGCGAGCTCATGCCCCTGGCTGCCTCCCGGGACCCGAGACACAAGACGCAGACGGCACCACCGTGAGGAACATGCAGGCCGAGCCCACGAGCATTTCCTGCTATTTATTTATTTTTATGTCATGCGGGAAATTGAACCCAGAGCCTCACCCGCTCACACACGCAAGGGGAAGGCTGAGCCAGCCCTGGGCGCAGAGCCTTGGTCCCTTCCTTCCTTCCTTCCTTCCTTCCTTCCTTCCTTCCTTCCTTCCTTCCTTCCTTCCTTCCTTCCTTCCTTCCTTCCTTCCTTCCTTCCTTCCTTCCTTCCTTCCTTCCTTCCTTCCTTCCTTCCTTCCTCCCTCCCTCCCTCCCTCCCTTCCTCCCTTCTTCTTTCCTTCCTTCCTTCCTTCCTTCCTTCCTTCCTTCCTTCCTTCCTTCCTTCCTTCCTTCCTTCCTTCCTTCCTTCCTTCCTTCCTTCCTTCCTTCCTTCCTTCCTTCCTTCCTTCCTTCCCTCCCTCCCAGGTTCCTGTCCCGGCCTGGTGCTGGGCTTCAGTGTCGTCCCTCTGGGCCAGAACTTCCTTCCAGACTTTGCTCCCAGAGGCCCGTCCCAGGTGGTTGGGCAACCTGACCTCCTGTGGTGAAGGTTCCGGAGTGTCCCGGTGTCCCATCCCCAGGGTGCTGGGGAAGCTGAGTCGATGCGGGTGGGACCGGGAGGGCCCAGGACCCTCTCTGGGCCGGCTGTGCTGAGCCCCTCGGCCGGTGGACAGGCTGTTCCCACGGCCACTCTCCAGGCCCGGCAGCCTCTCTCTGCAGTGTGTCCCAGCCTCTCGGGGACGCGGGCGGGGGGAGGAGTGGCCCGGGGGGGCGGGGCGGGGTCCGCCCGAGTCAGAGCCTTGCTCTGGCCCCGAGGGGCCCAGACGCTCCTTGCGGGGTCCGGGGGGCCGCAGGTCATGCAGGTCTCGGGGGACGTCAGGGCGAGAGCGGGAGAAGCGTGTCCCGTGGGCCCTGGGGCGTGGGCGGGGCCCTCCTCCTCGGGCCAGCCCTCGGGTGGGGGGGCTGGGAGAGGGGCCGCGCCTGGCCCGGGGGCACGTGTGAGGATGAGTCGACTTGGGCCCTGACGGGCCGGTCTCCCCTCCCGCTCCCCTGCCAGCAGACGCCGATTCTGCCGACCCGTCGCCACCTAGACCCTCCAATGGCACAGCCGCAGCCCGGGGGCCGCCGGGCCCCTCCGGGCCCTGCCCGCTGGACGGCACAACCCCGATGTCCGGGCGAGACCGGAGGTTCCGCTTCTGCCTGAGCCGCGGGCCCTGCTAGCGCCCCCCTGGGTTCGGGCTGGCCGGCGCCCTGCGGCCCCTCCACTGCCCGCTGCAGGGCCCGAGCCCTGGCCCACTGCCCAGCTCTCTGCAGCCCCTCTGCCCCCCGCCCTCGCCTTGTGCAATCAACAAACTCTCCGACCAGCTGCCGATACCCACGTCTCCTCGCTCATTTGGGGGCCGGGACCTTTCTGGGCCTCGGGTCTGCCCTGTGCTGCTCCTTTGGTTCCGTGGGGGGGGGGGTTCCAGGTGGTGCCCCCTCCCCCCTCCAGCTTTCCAGCCGCCGCGCACCCTCCCCGCAGCCCCAGTGGTGCCCCTGGCCCAGGCCCGAGGGAGGGCGTCCACACCTGGTGGACGGGCGGGAGGTGTGGCCAGACCGTCCCGGCGGACGCCTGCTCCAGGGCGGGAGAGCCTCGACGCCTTGTTTCTTCCCCCGGGTCCGGCCAGGGGGGCCGCCGGCCGCCATGTTCCCCGCGGGCGGACAGTCGTCTCCCAGCTGCCCGGGAAATACATGGGTCTGAGCAACATGATTTTTTAATAAGTCAGCGTCAACTTAAAATTGTATTTTTATAATAAGTCAAGTTCTTTTTATGGTGGATTATCACATTATTATTCTAAATGTGGCCTCTTGTTTTGGCCAAAAATGTTCCCTGTAAGCAGCATTTGCTTGGTTTTAATAAACTTTTAAGTTGTCCCAGAAAGACCAGAGTGATGAGAGAATTAGGCTCATTATGCTTTTATTTTACTACAATGCTCTTAGCCGGGGCTCTAGCTGACCCTGGGCATCTAATTAAGGCGTTTGAATTAATCCGAGCTCCAGCAGGATTGGAGATGATGAATCCCAGTCACAGCAAACAGGCACGGCCCTTTCGCAGCTATTCTTGGCCGCTTGTGTTTTTCAGAACTAATCACTCTACAGTGCTCCAGTTTCCGTCCTATTTTCATTTTCATCTTACGAACAAAAATCCCGAGCTCTTCAGACCCATAATATTGACCGGTGACCGAGAAGAGCAAGTGTCCTGGGGTGGGCGGGTGGGCGGGGAACGGCCCGAAGTCGAGAGTCGGGTAGATTCTGTGGGTTCGCGTCTGTCTCTGCTCCCGGGGTCCGTCTTTCCAGCCGAGGGCTGGGCCATTGTTCAGAATATTCCAGCAGCGCCCGGCCCTGCCTGGGCTCCTGGCTGGCCCGGTCAGTGCTCCCCTGTCCATCTGGGACACGGGCGACGGTGTCTCTGACAGGTGACAGCTGGAGGGAGGCCCCGGGGCCCTTCACACCCGGTGCTCCTCCCAGCAGCCCCGCCAGCCCAGACAGAAGCCCCGGGGGTCTCCGGCCCCTGGAGCCTCACCGGAGGCCTCGTCCCCTCCTGCTCGACGCACTTGACTCCCCGAACTCTGCTCCGGCCGGTCACGCGGCCCCGGCCAGCCGCCTGAGAGGCGAATCCCTCCCGGACTCCTGTCGCTGGAGAGGAGCCGCAGAGGGAGAGACACGAATCAACCCGGCTGGAGGGCGAGGGCCGGAGAGGCCGGACACCGAGCCGGACGCTCTGGCAGGGCCAGGGGGACACGCCTGCCTCCGGCCATCTTGGGGGCTGCAGTTAGGACGTGGTGCCCGGGACGCGTTGGCTAGGAAGGGGAGCGCATGGGCATGTGTGTGTGCTTACATGCATGCATGCATGTGTGCATCGGTGTGCATGTGTGATGCATGCGTGTGCATGTGTGTGCATGTATGCACACGTGTGTGCGCATGTGTGTGCGTGTGGGTGCACATGTGCTCTGAATCCCGGTAGGTAAGGGGTTGGTGCTGCCAGTGCTGCAGGGGATGGACCAGGTGCCACAGGGTAGGTGGCGGGCGGCAGCGGTGACTCGGGACTCAGGTGCCCAGGCCCAGGGGCGCCTGCCGCCGGCTCTTGCTTGGTCACTCTGTCACCGCCGCTGTTGGCCGAAGACCGGCCACACCTGTCCTCAGGCCCCGCTGCTCTGGGGCTGGAGAGGGCGCACGGCGTGCCCGGCCCGTCCCCGTGCCACACGGGGCCTGGGCCCAGCGCCGGTGGCGGGTGGAGATTCCCAGAGCGGCCGCGGGGCCGGCAGGTGGCGCTGTGAGACGGGGAATCCACGGGGAACGCTGGTGAGGGCTGGCTGGGAGGCGGGTCTCAGAGTCTGTCTGGAGCCCAGAGTCCCACCCTGCCGGGCGGGGGCCAGTGTCCAGCAGCTTCCTGTCCTAGGCCTTGGTCACCGCCCGCAACCCGCCTGGCACCCAAGAGAACTAGAGCCGCCCACCCTGCCCGCCCGGGCCGCACCCTGGGAGGCCCCAGGGCCTCTGCCAGGCCGTAAGCAGCAGGACAGCCCTGGGGTCGGGGGGGGGGGGGGGAGGGCTGCTCCCGCACGGCCGGCAGTGGGTGGGTCTCCTCCTGCGGGCACGAAGGCAGCCAGGCCAGGCCGGCTCTCGGACCCGAGTTTCCGAAGCTCTAGGAAAGTGGTTTCCAACACGGTCCGCGGTGAGGGCTGCCGTGTAGACGGGGAAGCCCAGCTTCTGCCACACTTCATTTTTATTTGATTTTTTAGACTTTTTCACGGACTCACTGTGAGACAGACTCTTGCTAAGCTGCTCATGGCTGGGTCTCGGTCACACAGTGTCCCAGCACCCGTCCCTCCACCAGGCACATGTCCCAGCACCGTGTCCCCGGGTCCCTCCCCTCACCCCACCTCCTGCCCGCCTCTATGGCAGGCGCTTTTCTTCTCTCTCTCCCCTTCCCTCTGTCTCTGTGTCTGTCTCTGTGTCTGTCTCTGTGTCTGTCTCTGTCTCTGTCTCCCCTCTTGGGCATGGTGGTTTGCAGTGTTGACCCGGAAAGGTCGTCAAGAATTCCCCTTTACCTACTTTTAACCCTCCGGCTGTCCAGCGTCTGCCCCTTTATTAAGGAGGGTGTGGGTGAGGCAGTGAGGACAGGACAGGGCAGTCCCTCCCAGGGGTCAGCCTGCCGGGGAGAGACGGGGAGAGATGGGAGAGATGGGAGAGACGGGGAGAGATGGGAGAGACAGGAGAGGCAGGCAGAGATGGGAGAGACGGGGAGAGATGGGAGAGATGGGAGAGACAGGGAGACACGGGAGAGATGGGGAGAGACAGGAGAGGCAGGCAGGGACGGGAGAGACGGGGAGAGATGGGAGAGATGGGAGAGACAGGGAGACACGGGAGAGATGGGGAGAGACAGGAGAGGCAGGCAGGGACGGGAGAGACGGGGGGAGATGGGAGAGATGGGAGAGACGGGGAGACATGGGAGAGACGGGGAGAGATGGGGAGAGACGGGGAGAGATGGGGAGAGACGGGGAGAGATGGGGAGAGACGGGGAGAGATGGGGAGAGACGGGGAGAGATGGGGAGAGATGGGAGAGATGGGGAGAGACGGGGAGAGATGGGGAGAGATGGGGAGAGATGGGGAGAGATGGGGAGAGACGGGGAGAGATGGGGAGAGATGGGACAGATGGGGAGAGACGGGGAGAGATGGGGAGAGACAGGAGAGACAGGGAGAGACGGGAGAGACGGGGAGAGACGGGGAGAGACCTGGGCGACACCCCAGGACGGGGGGCCGAGCACCTTCCTTCTCCGGGAGGGGATTCAGAGCCGGTACACGAGGGTCCTGCCCAGGGTCCGAGTCTTGTCGACGCCGGATGTTCGGAGTCCGTCTGCTCCTTCCCTTCTCTCCTCCCGGAACCTTCTCGACAGCCCGACCGTCCGAGCCACACTGCTCCGCCCACCGATGACGAAGTCCATGGCGAGCCTGACTCGTGGGTAGCGAGACGTCTCCAAGTTCGGGACCAAGTTCCTGCCAAGCTGACGGGTTTGTGTCGAAGAGTGTCCACGACACTTATACGGAATATTTAAACGCTTTGCTGGGCCGAGTGAGGCTGTTAGAAGCCGCTGGGTATTTACGTACTTTCTGCTACTCCCCTTAATTTGAGTCATTGTGAGTTTGGCTGGTATTAATTATAAACTGGGGGATTCTCACACACATGAACGAGCAACCTTTGACTTTTATTTACAAATCTATTGTGATCGTAACCTTGTAATAATAAATCACCTGAGAGAAAATAATTGCACTGAAGTATATTAAATACAGTTCAATTGAAATGATCCTAGTTCAAGTATCAGGATATGATCTTAGCTTAAATACGATGATCTGCTGTGATAAGTTCCATAAAACTGAAGTATTTTTTTGTTTACTGATACCTATATTTGTTTCTAGATCAATGCTGTTAAATTAAATCCATGCAATTACAATCAACTTTGCGTGATATGTATAATCAAATGTCATCTCAAGGAATAATATGGCTATCAGGGCAGGAGTGACAGTACGGCAAGGAGGGCATTTGCCGGCATGCAGCTGACCTGGACTCAATCCCCGTCTTCCCTACGGGTCCCCAGAGCACTGTAAGGAGAGATCGCTGATCGCTGGGTGTAACCCAGACACACACACCACACACTCGCAAAAGAGAAATGTTTGTACAGTAACAGTTTGCGTTATAAATACACCTTACATATGCCTTTTGTGTACAATTTCCTTTATTTTCACTCGTGCCGCTGTGCAAATTATTGAGTACTTACAAAACTTTTCATTTTTCCAAACTCCAGACTTAAAATAACGCGTCGGAAATTGTTTCTCCCTTCACAACTCTTAGATTTCTCAACTGCAGAGAGATAAGTAGAAAAATCACTATTTCTGAGCAGACGGTTACATCAAAGAATAGTGCAGAGGAGGAAGCCGCAGCTCTGCAGGGGAAGTGGAGCTGAATCGAAGGGGGCTTAGAGGATGATTTAGTTCTAAGAGGAGGCGGAAAACATGGAGATCAAAGGTCATTGTAGCCTTTAGTACAATAGTCGGGATATGGAAACAACCCAAGTGTCCAACAACAGGTGATAAAGAAGTTGTGATATACATAAACAATGGAAGCGTACGGAATGGAATACTACGCAGCTGTGAGGAAGGATGAAGTCCTGCAGTTGGCTTCAATGAGGCTGGAACTGTAGGGTAACATGTTGACCAGAAAACGCTCGAGGTAGAAAAGCAGATACCTGGTTATTTCACGCATCTGGGGTCCAGATTCACAAGACAAGATGGGAGACAGTGAGAGACCCTTGGCCTGGGATTACACAATTTATCAACAAATGGGGAGATGGAGACGGGCCAGAGGCGACGTTAGGATGTGGAGGGGGGTGAGGGTGCTTTGGGCTTTGTGCATCCGCAGCACAGACCTTAGCACTGTTGCAGCTGTCTCCCCCAAGCTATGATGGAAAAGTTAAACACTGAATGGGTGGAGACCCTGAGCGGGTTTCCCAGGGAAGGGAGCCAGGAGGGCTCAGTGGAGGCGAGAGGAAGCTCTCGGGAAAGCCAGAGACCCTCGGGATGAGTCTCGTGTGCGCAGCCGGAAGTGATGCTTCTCTCACTTACCACCCCCCGAATCTACGAGGAGGAAAGGCGACTTGTTTCAAGTTTCTGAGTGATCACCAAGTTAGCAAGCATTAGCGTGGACGCGAGTCTTCTGGTCTCTGATCCCACGAGGTGAGGTGCCTTGTACACTCGCATCCCTGGTATCACTGGTCATCATGTTGTTTATCAGTTTGCTCGAGCGGGCGCCAGTAACGTCTCCATTCATCCCTGTTGCGTGCTAGTGTGACCCAATGGTATCTGCTCGCTCCAAGAACAGGAAGAGCCTCAAATCGTTCATTCAGGGTTTTGATGAAGAAGTCTGACCATCTCGTTGGTGGGCGGCCACGCGGTCTTTTGACGTCCTGTGGAATCCAGTCGATAACAGCTCTAGTCCAGCAGTTGTCTCCAAATCGCATTATGTGTCTGGCCCATCTGATTTTTGACGCCTTGGCAAATGAGACAGCGTCCCTGATTCTTGATCGTCGACGGAGGTCAGAACTCCGGATTCCTTCTCTCACTTGAGTGAGACGTGATACTCCAAGCATAGCTCTTTCGATTCCTCTCTGGGATTCCCTAATACCATTCTCATCCTGCTTGCATAGGGCCCAGGTCTCTGAGGCGTATGTTAGTGCAGGAAGAACCATGTGGGTTTTTCGGTGGCAACGTTCCAATAACTCAAACAGCGGAGACGTGGCAAAGGACGAGGTCCTGCCCATTCAGGTAACCACTCCACCTCCAGTCTCGAGGCAGGGGGAGAGCTGCGGGCTGCTGAGCAGTATGGAGTGTTTCTCAAACGTCAGATGTTCCTTTACGTACTCTGGATGGACTGAAAATTAAAGCATCGTCGTTAGTTTTGCTAAAATAAAGAGAATTTGCCTTATTTTATGAAGAATTCCTCAACAGGAAAATACCTTGTCAAAAGTCCTGGATAATATCAACTATGATCTCCGCCGAGACAATAAATATTGTGCTTTGTGGTTTCAGAAAATCCTGCACGAGAGAAAATGGTTTTTATTGGTGGAGAGCAGACAGTTTATACGGCGAAAGGTCTTCGGGCACCTGAAGCTCTGGGGTGCACTGAAGCACGGCAGCTTTGGGAAATGATTCCCAGGGGGCCCACCTGGGGTCCATGTGCAGTGAGAGCTTCCTTTTGATTGAATACATGGAAAAATTTCCTGAACTTCCTGGAAATTTGACACAATCAGTCACAGAACGAGTCAACGTGGGATGAAATTCGTTTTCCAGTTGCTCACCGTTCCCACGGAGGCTTTGGGGCCGTTGCTCCTATAGAATGGATCGGGCCCGTTCTTTGAGTGACAGC
The DNA here is from genome assembly GCF_027595985.1 of Sorex araneus. Classification (NCBI taxonomy): domain Eukaryota; kingdom Metazoa; phylum Chordata; class Mammalia; order Eulipotyphla; family Soricidae; genus Sorex; species Sorex araneus. Next base: position 879,714 of record NC_073303.1, read on the forward strand.
TGGCCGTACGGCACCCAGGGCCGACGCGGCAGGAGGAGGAAGCGGGGAGCCCAGCGGGAGGGTCTCAGTGCCCCAGAGCGGGCCCGTCTACTAACATGCTTGGTTGAAAGCCGCAGGTCTGTTTCAAATCAGCTCGGAACATCAATTAAAGAAAAAAAAACTCTCTGGCCTTTTTTCAACGTCCTTTCCAAGTCAAAGCAGATTATTCATAGTTTCCTTTAATGTCGGCTCTTCTGTTTATGGGGAATGACTCAGGGGAAGTTTTCCTTTAATTCAAAACAAACAGATTGCTTACACAGCGGCCGGCCGGCTGTCCTCGGCTGTTTCCTGGGGATGTTTACCGCGTGTCAGGTGTTGTGTTACCTGAACTCTGGGTGACTCAGGAGCAGGGACAGATACCGGGTCACGAACTCGGGCTACTAGCTGTCAGGTCCGCCGTGGACACACGGGGCGTTTTCCGAGAAAAGCAATCGGTGCAAAGCCCCCCGAAACGTGCAGGCCTGAGCTGGCCCTCAGGGGGCGGGGGTCTGGGTGAGGGAAGGGCCCCGCCTGGATGCGGGGGTTCGAGGTGGCCTCGACTCGAGGTTGCAGGAACCAGACTGACCACCACTGCTCTCTTCCTGCTCCTCGTCCCCTCGCTGGACTTCTGATTTCGGGGGCTCCCGTGAGCCCGTCCTCACTCCTGGTTGTGGGGAGGACTCGAGACCCGTGCCAGTTCCCTGCAGGCCTGCTCCCTCACACAGTGCTCCTCTCGCACCAGAACGTGGGGTTCACCGTATCAGCCCGGCCATGTCCAAAGCCGCTCGGAGTCCGGGCCAGGCTCTGGGCTTTTCACTTGGAAATCAGCTTTTATGTGGGGGGGGGGGTTGGATTCTTAGAGCTCTTCCCTTGCGGACTTGGATTGAGACGCAAAGGAAAAACTATCTGACGTTAAATGTGAAATCGGATTTGTGGTGGGGAGGGCTCCAAGCAGTGCTCACGGGGTCTGGGGCCCCTTCCGGAGCTCTTGGCTTGGGTGGAGACCCCCAGGGCTACCCCCAGTGGTGCCGAGGGGCCGTGTGACGCCGGCCGTCAGCGTGGGTCGCCCGGCATTAACAGGCACAGCGGCCAAGTTCAAAGAGGTCGGTGAGCAGAGAAAGCACGTCTTCATGGTCAAGTGACGTGGACATCAGTTACCTGCTTCTCTTGGGGGTGGGGCTCCGAGCACTGTCCACCCCCCAGGTGTGGCTTTGCTGCCAGCCCCCCACCGTCACCTCCCCACCCCGTCCCCCTGCGGGGCCTGGGGGCGCCTTCAGCTCTGTTCCTGGTGTGGGGTCTCGCTGAGGAACTGTGGGGGCTCCCGGCCCCTGAGGGGGAGACTCTGTCCACGCCCGCCTGGGCAGAGCACAGGGAAGCCCCCCTGTGTCCACTCCCGCCTGGGCAGAGCACGGGGAAGCCCCCCCCCCCCCGTGTCCACTCCCGCCTGGGCAGAGCACGGGGAAGCCCCCCCCCCCGTGTCCACTCCCGCCTGGGCAGAGCAGAGCACAGGGAAGCCCCCCTGTGTCCACTCCTGCCTGGGCAGAGCATGGAGAAGCCCCCCCCCGTGTCCACTCCCGCCTGGGCAGAGCACGGGGAAGCCCCCCCCCCCGTGTCCACTCCTGCCTGGGCAGAGCACGGGGACCTCCTGCCGTGGTCGCCCCGTGGCTCAGGCGTGGCCGTCCTGCCGGCCCGGGCATCTCGCGGTGGGTGCGAGGGTGTGTGAGGAGGCGCATCGAGCACCCCTAGCCTCAGCCCTGCCTATACCTGAGGCCAAACCCCGGGCTGAGCCCCCGGCCCGTCCCCTCCCGGGCTCTCCCCCGCCCCTGCCCCAGGCCCTTGGCTCCTGCCGTCCAGGGCAGACTCATTCCTTCCTTCAGTGGGGGAGGGTCTGGGGTGAGGCGGCTGGGACCCTCCGGAGCCGTGTCCCGGCACCTTCCCGTGGGCCCTTCCCCCTCTGCCCCCAGGGCTGGTGTCTGCAGGGCCGCAGCGCGGGGGTGACCAGTGTCCCCGCCCTGGGGGGAGTGTCCGAGCTGTGGTCGGGGTGTCACTGGAGGCAGATGCTGGGGCTGCCCTGGGCCTGGGGCCGTGAGCCTGCGGCTGGCGGGGGCTCGCCCAGCCCGCCCGACCCCACGCTGCCCTCGTGGTGCCCCTCCAGGAGAGCCGCTGTCCTCCCCCGGGCCCCCGCCCCAGCCCTGCCCGCAGGCAGCGAGGGCCCCGCCGTCCCCTGCCCTCCCACCTCGGGCCGTGTCCTTGCTGCTCTCCCAGCCGGAAGCTGCGTCCACCCTCCCCGGCCTGCGTCCACCCACACCCGGCCCGCGTCCACCCTCCCCGGCCCGCGTCCACCCGCACCCGGCCCGCGTCCACCCGCACCCGGCCCGCGTCTGGGAGGTCTGGGGCAGGGGCTGGCGGGTGGAGCACAGACCCGCGAGGAGCGAGCGGCCACACAGGCAAGAAGCAGCTTCCGGGCCGGGCGGGGTCCGGTGATGCTCGGGGGTCCTGAATGGGGAGAAAGGGTGACCCAGTCCACGCACCCCGGGCCGGAGGGGCCGCCCAGAGCCCCGCGGTGTCCGAGGCTGGGACCTGGGCTGTGTCGGGGGAGACTGGGGGTCCCGTGGGAGGTGGGTTCGGGGGAGAGCCAGCCCGGGGTCTGAGGCGTGGGCAGTGCTCGCCCGCACGGTCTCGGCGGAGGACTTGAGTGGATGCAATTAATTACGCCCCCGACTGAGTTCCATTTCCATCAGCGCCCACATGGCAAAGCCCTAAATGATACGTGCAAAGAAGCAAATAAGCAGCCGTCCCGGGGGGCCCGGGGGGAGGGCTGTCCCCGCTCTCCCGCCCGTCTCTCTCCCTCCCCCTCTCACGCCCCCTCCCTCCCTCACGCCCCCTCCCTCCCTCTCGCCCCTCCCTCCCTCTCTCTCTCCCCCCTCTCTCCTCCCCCTCCCTCGCTCTAGCCCCCTCCCTCCCTCTCGCCCCTCCCTCCCTCTCTCTCTCCCCCCTCTCTCCTCCCCCTCCCTCCCTCTCGCCCCCTCTCTCCTCCCCCTCCCTCGCTCTAGCCCCCTCCCTCCCTCTCTCCCTCCCCTCCCTCTCTCCTCCCCCTCCCTCCCTCTCGCCCCCTCCCTCTCTCTCCCTCCCCCCTCTCTCCTCCCCCTCCCTCTCGCCCCCTCCCTCTCTCTCTCCCGCCCCCTCCCTCTCGTCCTCCCCCCTCCTTCACGCCCCCCTTCCTCTCTCTCTCCCTCCCCCCCTCCCGCCCCCCTCCCTCCCCCCACCCCCCTCAGTCACCCGCCCATGCTTCCCTCGGCCTCGGGGGCTGCGGCCAAGAAGAGGGGGTCCGGCTTCCTCCGCTCCCCCCGGCCGTGTCCGTCTGTCCGGGGAAGGGTCTTCCCAGCCCCCGGCGCCCAGGCATGCGGTGGTGCTGTCCCTCTCAGGCTTGGCGAGTGGGTCCCCCAGGGCCCCGTCCCAGACCCACTCCTGGCGCAGGCAGGCCAGAGCCCCGTCCCCTGTCCGGCCGTGACGTACCCCGTGGGCGGGAAAGGGGGGCCGGACCCGCCTGACCTCGTCGCCTGCCGGGACATGAGCTGAGGTGCTGGTGGGGACTCACCGCCGAAGCTCGCGGCCGTACAGTGGGGGGGCGGGGCCCCCTCCCCGCGGGGCCCTGGGCCTCTGCCGCTCCCCACTAGCAACCGAGACCCAGAGCCCCGGCGCCCGTAACCCGTCCCTGGCTGTGGCCCTCGTTCTTCTCAGTGGGGGCGGGCGGGCGCGGGGGCAGGTAAACACCCTCTGGAAACTTCTGGCCCTGGGGCTCGAACCCGCCTCACCCTCTCCCCCCCCCACCTCCCCCCCACACCTGCAGCCTTGCCGGGAGCAGCCACTGGCCCCTTCCACGGGCCGTCCACTGCGGGGTGTCCGGGTCTGCGGGGCCTCAACAGCAGCCAGAAGGAGGTAGAGATGCGCCTGGCTGGGCCCCACGTCAGGGTCTCGGGGGCACCAGGCCTCAGGGGCCTTTGGGGGTGGCCCAGGCAGTGTCCGGCCAGCCAGGCCGGTGGTTCTGAGCAGGGGTGGGGGAAGCGGGGCCCCGGGTCCCGGCAGTGCTGGGCCCCGTGGCGGCCGTGGCTGCCCACGTGATCTCTGGTCACCCCCGCACAGTGCTCGGTCCACGGGACCCCCGGCCGTTGTCACAGCCTGGACGGGGGCTCCAAAGAGCACGGGGGCTTCGGGGAGGATACGCAGGGGGTGGCCCGGACACACGGCCGCGAAGGAAGCACAGACGCAGGCGGACGGAGGAACAGCCTGACCGTTAGGTGGACAGCAGGTGCCCATCGGCCACGGGCAGCTCCCCAGCTTCCTGCGCCGCCCAGAGCACTGGGAAGGAGTACCTTCACGTGACTGACGAGCCTGGAGAGGGGCTGGCGTGGAGGTGCCTCAGCTTCCCTGGGCGGGCAGGCGGCCTGAGGAGGCGGGGCTCCCTCGGGCCAGGGGCCGACTCCGCAAAGCTCGGGGTGAGGCCGGGGGGCCTCTTGCCTCTTGCTGATGGACACGGGCACGAGCCGGTTACTTTGGCCTTTTTCGTTTTCACTGAAAAACAGCAAGTGGCATTGTTGAGATAATGACACAAAGGGCATGAATTTAGGGCGCCGCTTTGGGTAAGTCTGCGTGGGGAATCATGTGAGCCTAAAACTGTGAGCACAGGGGCCGGAGGAGTAGTGGAGAGACCCGCAGTTTGGTTCCAAGCGCCACCATTTTCCTCGAGCACTGAGCAAGGAGTTACCCTAACACCACCAGGTGCTAAACCCAACCAGACAGGAAAAGAACAAAAGAATGGGCTGGAGAGATAGTACAGCATGCGGGGCACTCGCCTCGCACAGGGCTGGCCAGACCTGTGACCCCCTGAGCAGAGCCGGGAGTGAGCCCCGAGCACAGGGCCGGGAGTGAGCCCCGAGCACAGAGCCGGGAGTGAGCCCTGAGCACAGAGCTGGGAGTCAGCCCTGAGCACAGACCCGGGAGTCAGCCCTGAGCACAGAGCCAGGAGTGACCCTGAGCACAGAGCCAGGAGTGAGCCCTGAGCACAGAGCTGGGAGTCAGCCCTGAGCACAGAGCCAGGAGTGACCCTGAGCACAGAGCCAGGAGTGAGCCCTGAGCAGAGAGCCAGGAGTGAGCCCTGAGACAGAGCTGGGAGTGAGCCCTGAGCACTGAGCTGGGAGTCAGCCCCGAGCGCAGAGTCGAGAGTGAGCCCTGAGCACAGAGCCGGGAGTGAGCCCCGAGCACAGGGCCGGGAGTGAGCCTTGAGCACAGAGCCAGGAGTGACCCTGAGCACAGAGCCAGGAGTGACCCTGAGCACAGAGCTGGGAGTGAGCCCTGAGCACTGAGCTGGGAGTCAGCCCTGAGCACTGAGCTGGGAGTCCGCCCTGGGCGCTGCCAGCTGTGACCTAATTCCCAAAGAAACCTCACACCCGTCCCACTCATGCTTCCTTCTGCCTTTTGGTGGCTTTTGCCGTAGCTTTAGTTATTTAGGGTAGAACCGTCCGCACGAGACCTCACCTCTGGGCTGACACCTCAGGGCGAGTGCAAAGCTCTCAGAGACACCGTCCTTGAGCCCCCTCCCGCCCCGCCGACCCGGGAGCCAGCACCCTTTACTTCCTGCTACTGATGGGACAGTGTGACTTGGTACATCGGGCCGGGGCGTGGGCAGATACGCTGGACTCACCCAAGCTCTCACCAGCAGTTCTGCACTGTGGGGGTGAGTTCCACGTGACACAGCCCCGCCCGCGCTGAGGCCGCCTGCCCTGTTGTCGGGCCACTGGGGAGTCTGTGGGCGTCCTCAGGGTGTGGAGACGGGAAGGACGGAGGTGGCCCGTGCCCAGGCATCGAGGGTCTTCCCTGAAGCCTGGCTAAGAAGTTGGTACTTTGAAATCTGGATCTGATTCCGTGAGGCCCCTCCCTCGCCCAGATACGGCACAGCAAGTCTCTGGTCCACCGTCCTCCCCCCGGGGCTGAGTCTCACTAAACTTGTTGAAAATATTCCAGAGGTGTCTTGGATACCGCGTGGTACACAATAGGTGGCACGTGGCCCCACTGTACCGTGACTTCTGTGGGTCTCTCTACATGCAAGACACGCACTGGACATTTGTGTCAGAGTTTGGAACGCACCAAGGCCCGTTGTGCGTTTTGCTAAGAGGACAGAAACCCCGTGGCCTGTGATCCGTGGACGGCCGCGTGCGTGGGTGTGGCGAGGCGGCAGGTACACTGGGTGAGACTGTCAGGAGCCAACCTGGGTGTGTGTCGGACCCCAACCACCCCCCCACGCCCTGAGGGACGGTCCAGGCAAGGCGTCACTCTGAGGAACCGATGCGGAGTACGCCCCTCCCACAGGCCGGAGTCTGGCGTCACCGTCTTTCTTCATGGAGACACAGGCCAGGCTTTCGGGCCCGCTGGCGGTGGTGCCCGAGTTTCAGGCCCCCAGCTGCGGAGAGACCGAGTCACACACGATAGTGCCAAAGCAAAGGAGCTTGATTCCCGGCTCGAGCCAGGGTCCGAGTCTCATCCCGTGCAGAGGAGTCCTGGCGAGGCCCCCGACTCGGAACCACAAGCTGGGTCGGGAAGCGGGTTTTCTACTGGTCCACCCCCAGCATAGCCCGTGGCCAACAGGGGTCCGCAGTCGGACCGCAGGGGCCAGGCACGCTTTGGGGGTCTTCCCACGCAGGGTGGGGCGGCCCCTCATGACCGGCCAGGTCCCACCGCCCAGTTTCTTACCTGGGTGATGACTCAGCTGGGAGCTCACCAGGAACTGCACGTCCTGCTCTGGGGAAACAGAGGCCTCTCGGAGACCTACTGTGGGCTGTCGCCTCTCACGGCTTCGGCCTCGCGCTTGCCTTGGCCTTTTCCTGGGCTACCCGCTGGACGGTGGTCTCTGGCCCCAGGGCGGGGGCTCTCGTTTCCCCTAAGGCAGATCAGGACGGGGCCTGGAGAGACTCCGTCTCTGCGGGGGCCTCGGGAGCCTCCCGGCGTGGGCTGGCAGCGGCTCTCCGAGCTTGGCAGGGAGAAAGGTCAATTACCCATAATTAATATTTATGGAGGTTCCACAGCCTCACCGCCGCTCGGGGCCCCTCGCCCACCCACCCAAAGTGATGCTGTTCCCGCTTAAATATAGATTTCGCTGCCTGGCCTTCCCACCCGTGCTGTATTTTTTCATTCCTTTAGAAATCTAGTTATATATTTTTAAAGAAGGGTTGACTGTATATTCTTTAACTTGTTTCTTTTTTACTTCTCCCTGCGGCCAAAAGAAGCCGCGACAACAAAAATAAAAGTTTTTATGATCCTGCTGAATCAAGATCCTAAAACATGAGTTAAATGAAGAGGCGTGGTGGTTTTAATGAAGAAAAATAAAACAATTTAAGCGTTGCCAGGTGGAAAATGAAACAATCTCTTTATATAGAATGTGTACAAGGAGATGGGGCATCAGGACGCCTGGGAAGACAGTTCCCGACGTCAGGAAACGTTTGCCATGGTCTTTGATCTGCCGTCCAATTTCAGCGCTGGTCTGAAAGGAAGAATGAGGAGGAAGACTATTACTCGTTTTAATGAAAAAAGTCCCAGTGAACCAGGGCCGAGCGTGGAAAGGCAGCCCGGGAGAAAGGGTGTTGATTCTGAAGACAAACAAGCCTTAAAAACAAAAACCAAAGCAGAAACTTCCCATCGGCTTCACACAGAAACCCAGGCCTGTCCACGGCGACTGCCCGGTGCCGGGAAGCCAGCACCAAGGTGCGTTTCTTTGAGAAGGACTTAGCTGCTGGTCCCGGCTGGAAACTTTATTATTTGTCTAATACGGACTCGAGGCTTGTGAACAAGCCTCCGGAATACGACCCACAGAGCCTCCAGTACCGTCATTTGCTGCTGGAATCGACCCCCTTTGGCCGCTCCGCACGGCCCAGGGACTTGGACTACGGAACTGAAACCCAAACCAAATGTGGCCAAAGGGAAACAAATATTCTGGGGTCTGCAGAAATGGACAAATCAGAAAGGGATCTTAGATCGTCACGTTAAAAAAATCTTGACAAAGAAAAGCATTCTGTGAGCGTTTTCCCTCCCGGGAAGCAGCCGAGAAAACACATCACACAGAGAGAAACTGGACGGTAAGAGTGAGGTCACGCGAGAACACGGCAGACTGAAGAACCGGATCAGCTGTTGGGGCGAGAGGCGGGTGGGAAGGGCGGGTGGGCCGGGCTTCTGGCGGCGAAGGTGCCTTCACGCCGTGGCTGGGGGGGCCTCCCCGGAACTGCCTGTAAGACACGGGGCAACACGTCGTCTGTGCCTCCAGTCGGACCAGAGCTGCCCAGGGCTTGCCTGAGCCCAGCGACGGCTCCCGGCACCCTCAGGGGCCAAAGTGGCGGCTGCATGCACGGCCGGTGCCTCCGCCCCGGGGTGACCCTCAGGCCCCACAGAAACCGTGATTCGAACCCCTTCCTCTGCCTTAATCCCTCCCCTGTGACACCCACCATGGCTCTTGGCGTCCACCGGTCGCTCTCTGAGACACCAAGGGAGAATCTGAATCCAGAACCCGGCTCCTCCTTCTGTCCCTTCCCGAGAGCTGGGTGTCGGACCCGGGGTTTCGCTCCGTACAAACCTGTCCTCATGCCGTGGGCGCTAGGGCAGGAGGGGCTCGGGCGCGGGAGGAGATGCCAGCTCTCTCTCTGTCTCTCTGTGTCTCTCTCTGTCTCTGTCTCTCTCTGTCTCTCTGTCTCTCTGTCTCTCTGTCTCTGTCTTTGTCTCTGTCTCTGTCTCTGTCTCTCTCTCTCTCTGTCTCTGTGTCTCTCTGTCTCTGTCTTTGTCTCTGTCTCTGTCTCTGTCTCTCTCTCTCTCTCTCTGTCTCTCTCTCTCTCTCTGTGCAGGAAGGACCGGGGGTGCCTCCACGCCCCCCCGCCCTCCGTGCCCCATGCCCTGGGGGCGAGTGTCGGGTCCAGTGGGTGGGTCTGGAGGGACGAGCTCTGGGCCCTGGGGGAGGCAGTTTGGAAGCCGGGGGGGGGGGCAACGGAGGCCCTGGGCCTAGAGGGAGGTAGACCCTCCCCCAAGGCTCCCGCAGGAAACCGAGTCGAGTCTGTCTCCGTTCACTGGCCCCGGGACCTGGGGAGAGACTTTCTCCCCCCCTCAGCCCCGGCCCCCACAGGGCAGGGCGGCGAGAGACGCGTCCCCCGAGGCGCCAATGCTGCCCGCGCCCTGGGCGTGCCGCTCCCGGCTGCAGGGCGAGGTTCCCAGCCCAGCTGAGCCCGGGTCACGGTGGCGCGGGCAGTAAGGGCCGGCGGGCTCCAGCCCGACCGTGTGGCGTCCACGCAGAGCTGAGTCCCGGGCCCGCCGGGAGGGGCGTTCCTTTCCCGCCCGTCTGGCCCTGGGCGTGTCCCCGCGGAGGGGACCCTGGGCACCAGGCAGCCTTTCCGAGGCCCGGCAGACCCTGCTCTCTGATGTGCCCACCTTGCTCCCGGGGAGCCCGGGAGACCCCCCGTGGGTCTCAGGCCCCCCAGCGACAGCCCCCGCCCGGGCCCTTCGGAAGGAGCGGACGCGCGTCTCTCCCCGCCTGCCCGCCCCAAGGCCCGTGTCTCTGGCCAGGCTCGGCCCTTTCTGGCTCTGGGTGCGGGCAGCCTCGCTCTGGCTCCACGGGCTGGACGCGGCGGGCAGGGCTGCGGGGCGAGCCTCCCGGACCCCGAGCCCCCCGCCCCGTCTCAGAGATGTGAGTGTGTCGCCTCCTGTTCCACACACCCCGGGACACTCAGGTGCCAGCTGCGAGTCTCTCTTCCGCCGCCGCCTTTCTGCTCTTTTCCGGTAGAGCCGGGCTGACAGAGAGACCCTCCCCCGCGGTGGCCCTGTGACCGGCAACACCCGTTTCCATACTCAAAACAGTAGGTTTCAGCCCCCGGTTCAGCTCTGTACTGCAGTCAGCAAGAAGCACCACTGAGCTCACTGAATGCAGGGGAGCACCACCTCGCTACGAGCAGGGGAGCATCACCTCACTATGAGCAGGGAGCACCACCTTACTATGAGCAGGGAGCACCCTCTGACCTCGCTACGTGCAGGGGAGCACCCTCTGACCTCGCTATGTGCAGGGGAGCACCCCTCTGACCTCGCTACGTGCAGGGGAGCACCCTCTGACCTCGCTACGTGCAGGGGAGCACCCTCTGACCTCGCTACGAGCAGGGGAGCACCCTCTGACCTCGCTACGTGCCGGGGAGCACCCTCTGACCTCTCTACATGCAGGGGAGCACTTTCTGACCTTGCTGCGTGCAGGGGTGCTGCCGTCTCTCTCCTGCCCCTCCCGTGGGGGCCGTTGCCGTTTTCTGGAATGTGCTTCCCTGCCTCCACTTCCCCAAATGCACGTTTTGCTCCCAGCTTCCCTCTAAACAACCGTGATGTCCCTTTTCCCTGGGCATCAATAAATCGGATGGGTTCTGACTATTTATCTCGCAGGCAATAAATATCCTTTCACAAGATGCATTTCATGAATTAGCTCAAATTGCATTTGGGCTGCACCCGGGCTGCCGAGAGGGTCCGGGCGTCGGGGGCTGCGAGTTTAACTTCGGGGGAGCCCAACTTCGGATCCTCTCATTAAAAGTAAAGGTGAAAGTCTCATTTTGGTTTTGCAAACATCAAACCATTTGTTTTAATTTATTTGTCACTTTTATTAAGGGATTTCACAGTGATGTATGTTCCGGGAAGTTTAGGGACGGATCAGCACCAGCGTCTGGTTTAAGCGTCTCTAATACATCTTTTAGATGGTTCGCCATTGATTAGGCACTATTAAAGCAGAAATGAAATATTGGGAGGTGCTGGGACCCGCGCGGCGGGTTCCCCGACCTGTTTCCTTTTGATTTTTTTCTTCATTAGCGTGACACCTTCGTGTCCCTGCAGAGTCCGCGTGGGGGCTGGGTCTGCCCGTCGGAACACGAGACTGGCCGGGCTTAGGGTCTGTCTCGCGGCAGAATTACACCCCGTTTACCCCCCGGGCCTTGATGTTTGTGGCTCCGGGAGGGCCGGGGGTCTCCTGTAGGTGGTCCACAGCCCCCGCCCAGGAGCCCTGGTCTCCCTGGAGGCCCCGCCCGGCCGCGGGGACCCTTGACTCAGACGCTGGCCGGCAGCCGCGTCCCAGACAGGGGCATCCCCTGCTCCACCCCCCCACCTGGCCCCCCCAGTGGTGATGGGGGAGACTGGGTGCGACTCTGCCCTGCCCCTGGACACGTGTGGCCACCCACCCGCAGCACCGACGTCCAGTCTCTTTCCCCGGAGTCCAGAGCGGGACGTGGCGGGTGTTTGACCCTGATGATTGCGTGAGAACGTGTCGAGCTTGTGGAGGTCCTGGCAGTTCTGGGGGCGGCGTCTGAGTCCCTGCCCCCCTGGGCGGCCCCTATGCCCACACCTCCCGGGAGGGGCGCGGGGCTGGTCACTCCCCGTGTCCTACGACGGCGGAGCTGCTGACCGCTGGTCCCCTACGCCCACACCTCCCGGGAGGGGCTGGTCACTCCGCGTGGCCTAACCCATGCTGACCGCTGCTCCCTTCGGGAGAGTCTGCGGGGCTGCTGTCACCTGGGGGACGGGCTTTGCCGTGGACACTGCAGCAGGACGGAGGACGCCTCGAGGGCGTGCAGAGGGAGCACCGAGCCAGCCACAGTGCCCCCAGCTGGCCCAGCCCTCTGCGGCACCGCCTCCGGCCCCTCCTCCTCCAGCCCTGCTGGTTCTCTCCCTGCTGTTGGGGCCACTGAGGTCGGCGACACTCGGGCCTTGTCTCCGGCCTGGAGGAGCTCAGCCAGGCTTCTCCGGCCGCTCTTCCCGCGCGAGGAGCGTCTGCGTGGAGGACACGCTTCCCGCAAGCCGGGCCCCGGCCGTGCTGTCTCGCCTGGGGTTCGCGGGTTCACTCCCCAGAAACCGCGTCTCACAGACATCTCTCAGCTGCTCGTCCGGCCTGGATCCCCGTGTTCTGTCTCTGCAAGGTCCCCAGCAGCCCTGGGGTTTCTGAAACGTCCCCGTCCTCGGGGCTGGTGCTGGGAATGTATATTCCTACGTACATTCTCACGCACACAGCTGTGGCTTTTGCTTATTGGTGTGTTTGTTTCCGTCAGTTTAATCTGGTGACTCTTCTGCCTTTTGACCTAACGAGGCAGATTAGGGGTCAGCTCTTAATCGCTAGAAATGCACTTTATGTTTTATAAAACAAGTGTGAAATGCACAGAATGACAATAAAGCTGCGTTTATTGTTATGGGAAGTAATTTGCTTACTCCTTCTGCTTTGTTTGGGCCGCATCCAGCAGTGCTCAGGGTCACTCCTGGGGCTCTGGGGCCCATAGTCCTTGCCCAGGACTGAACCCCGGTGAGTCGAGTGCGAGGCAAGAGCCTTGTCCCTGCACTTATGTCTTTGACGCTAATTTTTGTATCTTACGTGACAGGATTTGACATTAACGCACGAATGACCAATGAAAGGCGAAACAAAACCCAGAATGAAAACACGCCTGTTGAGTGTGACAGTAGGACAAGCCGCAGTGGCCGCCGAGTAGGCGTCCACCCGAGGGGCCTGTCCCTCGTCCTCCACCAGGCCGGCGCTGCCTGGAGGCGTCTGTGCTGGACACAGTCCCTGTCCCTCCTCTGGTCACTGCTGCAGCTCCCTGGCGTGCTCGGACCCAGGAAGGGTCGGGGAGCCCCGGGAGCCGGCCGGAGCCCCCTCTGGTGTTCTGAGGGTCCGGCTGTCCTTCGCAGCCGTTTGCCTCCCAGCTTGGGCGCCTGGAGGAGAAACTGAGGAGGTGCCGGGCTCCGTCCTCTCTGGGCACAGGGGAGACCCCAAACCCTCCTGCTCCCTCCCTCTCTCCCCCTCCCTCTCTCCCTCCCTCTCTCTCCCTCCCTCCCTCTCTCCCCCTCCCTCTCTCTCTCCCTCTCTCTCCCTCCCTCCCTCTCCCTTCTCTCCTTCTCTCCCTCTCTCTTTCCCTCTCTCCCTCCCTTTCTCTCTCCATCCCTCTCCCTCCCTCTCTCTTCCCTCTCTCCCTCCTCCTCCCCCTCCCTCTCTCTCCCTCTCTTCCTCTCCCTCTCTCTCTTTCCCTCCCTCTCTCTTTCCCTCTCTCCCTCCTTCTCTCCCTCTCTCCCTCCCTCTCCCTTCATCTCTTTCCCTCTCTCCCTCCCTCTCTCTCCCTCCCCCTCCCCCTCTCTTTCCCTCCTTCTTTCCCTCCCTCTCTCTCCCTCCCTCTCCCTCTCTCCTTCTATCTCCCTCCCTCTCTCTCCCTCTCTCCCTCTCTCTCACTCCCTCCTTCTCTCTCCCTCCCTTGCTCTCTCTCCCTTTCTTTCTCTCCCTCTCTCTCTCCCCCCCTCTCTCCCTCTGTCTCTCTGTCTGTCTCTGTCTCTGTCTCTCTCTGTCCTGACACCCATCCCCACTGGCCTTTCTCCCGGTGCTCTGGATTCTGCCGTGGGCTCTAACCCCACACCGACACCGAGACCCCTGGGGAAAACGGGTGGAGACAGGGGCTCTTCCCGCCCTGCTGGCTCCGCCCGGGGTCCCCCCACTGCGGGTTCCTCTGTCCCATGTGGCTGTTCTGAGGGGGCGTAGAAGCCCCCGGACACTGCTGGGCTTCTGGCTGCTTCTGGGGCCGGGACACGGCAGGGCACGGGCAGCCCTCGGTGGCGTTGCCCACCGGGGCACTCACCCCTGCTCCGACTGCCCCCACCTGTGTCCCCTTGACCTGTGTCCTGGGAACTCACCCCCCTCTCTGCGGACCCCGGGGACTGCGGCTGGGCCGCGCTCAGCTCCTGCGGGTTCAGAGACGAGGTGCGACTGGCGTCCGCCCCGTGCCAGGGTTCGATTCCCTCTCGGACGAAGAGCTCAGGGACATCAGGGCAGGCGCCAGCAGAAGGTGTAGGAGGGTCGGGCTCAGCGGGGGGGGGGGGGTGCTCTGAGGAGGTCATCACGGGTTTGTGTGATTGTGTAAGAGGGAGCCTGGCGCGTAGTGCGGCTGGGGGTGTCACGGCCGACACGCGTGTGAGGACTGCGTGCGTCCTCACCCCGAGTCACTGTCCCGTGTGCAGCTGGTGTCGTGGCTCGTGCGTGCTCGGGGGCTAATGAAGGGGGAAGTGGAACCAAGACGGTCTAGTCTCGGGCTGACTGAGACTGGGCAGGCGGCTGTCCCGGGGCCCGGACCCCTTTGTCTCTCCCTAGGCCCGGGAGAGACTCCGGTTCTCACCGTGATTTTCCACGCGGCATCTTCGACAGCACAGCGAGTCGCCGTTTGATTTTGTTTTGCTTTTTGGGTCACACCCGGCGATGCTCAGGGGTCGCTCCTGGCTCTGCACTCAGGGATTACTCCTGGCAGCGCTCGGGGGACCCTATGGGATGCTGGGGATCGAACCTGGGTTGGCCGCGTGCAAGGCCAACGCCCTCCCCGCTGTGCTGTCGAGCTGGCCCCGATGGCCCAGCATTTCGGGAGGACGTTTTCAGTAAGACCGTCTCTTAGTGAGCAGAAGGTGATTTTATCACCTTGCAAGGATCAGGGGGTGAATATGGCGACACCCTCAGACACAGTGAACTTGCATTATTCACGCGTATAAATGAGGGTCCAGGAAATTTATTGTTGGGTGGATTTCAACCCCCGAGATACTTCACTTGCTATACATCAGCTCACTTGATAGTCTCGTCAATATACACCAGTCCATTCTAGTTCCGGGGCTAATTTTATGAAAATCAATTTTTCTTAAAAAGCCACAGAATTATTCTTTTTTGTATTACTTATTATCGCCGAAACACAATTGTTATTCATGAGCCTAATTTTGATGCCAGCGTCATTTTTCATAAGTGAGAGTGTGTTTCAATCATTGCATTGGGCTGTGTTGCTATCCCGGCAATTCATCCCTGGGGTCACAGTCAGGAGACAGAGGAGACCTGGGGGGCGGAGAAACTGAGTCCACGGGGTTCGGGCTGGCTGGCTGGGACTGCACCCCTGCGCTTTCCCTGCGGGAACGAGCTATTTCCCTTGGGCACGGTGTCCAGTTGGGGAACGTGGAGGAAATGCCCACCAGAGACATTGCAGGACGGTCCAGTTCTGGGGCTGGGCTGGAGGGAAGGGCCCCGGGGAGGGTCCGAGCCCCCACGCCTGGCTGCCTCCGTGGCTCTCACCGGTCTCCCGTCAGACACACTCATTCACACTCGGCTCCTCATTTTGCACTTCCTGGGGCATCCCTGGGGAAGGTGCGAGTGGCCGAGGGCGGCCCTGGGCCTGCAGCGCCCGGGGGGGGGGGTGTTGGCGTCGCCAGGTGAGTTGTGGTGTGCCGAGTCAGCCAGCTGTGACGCAGAACTGTGAGCCCGCACGCCCTGCAGGTACGGGGGCCTGTGACCCCCCACTCCCCGCGTGACCCCGGACGCCCTGTGCACACAGCTGGAAAGCCTCCGGTGACTCCGTATTCAGACCAGGCTGGCATCCCCGCTGCCCATTTGTTTGTTTATTTCCATTTACTGTTCTAAATAGCAAGTGGGCTTGTTTGTTTCTCTGTTTATCTGGGGGCCACGCCTGGACTTGGTCACCCCCAAGGCTGGCCCTGGGGGCCGGGACCGGTGCTGGCTCTGCACCCTTCGCACGGAGCACTCGCCCCCGAGCCACCTCTTCTGGCCCAGGAACGTCATTCCGGTGGGAACTCCACGGCGTGACTGAGGGTGTGTTTGGGGGAGGGGGGTCGTACCTGGGGGTGCTCAGGGCTTCCTCCTGGGTCAGTCCTGGGGGTCCCCTGGGGCTGGCCACGGGCCAGGGGCTTAGCCCGGGGTTGCCTCTCTGGCCCCTCAAGGGGAATTTTGATGAGAAACTTCTCAGCAGGCTCTGGAGCCTCTCGGAGCAGAGGGGGGGCCTCCCCGGCGAAGGGCGGGTGCCGGTCCCAGCTCTGCCGCCCGGGACCACCGGCCGCCGGCCCAGGCTGGGTCCGAGTAAGGGCTTCAGAGCCGTCCGCACAGGACTGTGAGTTCGGCTCCCGCCAGCCAACCCCAGGCCGCAAGTTCCTCCCGTCCCGCCAAGGGCCGCCCGGCCACTCCCCTCGCCCTCTCCTTTGGGCGCCCGAAGTCGGCTTTTCTGAGACAGAAACGAGCATCTCTGCTGCATCTCCGGCAGCTGGGACGGTGTGGGCAGGAGCGTCTGTGGGCAAAGTGCCGGAGAGGCCGGAGTGAGACTCGAGAGTGGCGGCGGCCGGGCTGAGTTCCAGGGTCGCCCCCGCCAGCACCCTCGGCGGGACAGGCCTCCCTCCTCCCGGGGCCTGGTGGGCTCCCCCTTCTAAGGAGGGGCCGCGAGCTGGGGGCGGCTGAGTCCCGCACGCCCCAGACCCGAAGCCCCTCAGATGACCGGGTGGTCCCCTGGAGACACCGTCTGGGTCTGGGAAAGCGGGAGTAAGTGTGCGGGGTTCGAATTCAGTTCTGAGACAGTTTCTCCCATCCTGCTTCCCCCGCCCGCCCGAGCCCACAGTTACTCAGGCCGCGGTGGTCTCTGCGTTCCGAGCCCGCCCTTCCCGCCGGCTCCCCACCACGCTCCCCTCTGCGGGCTGCTTTCCTGGTGCACCTCCCGGCTCTGGTCTGTGGTGGAGACCTGCGTGTTGATCCGTTCACAGTGACTCGCCTAGTTTCTCTCGGGTGAGGGGCGCTGTCCAGCTCCGAGGCGAGCGCCTCCTCCTCTCTCCGCCTCAGGTCCGACTCGCACCCTCCGCTCACCCCCCATGCCAGGCTTTGAGCATCTGCCTCTGGAACGGGCTGGGATGCAGGGACACGCGCAGAAGCACACAGGGGACGAGTTTTCAGCTCTGCATCTTTGACCAGGTTCACTTGCCCTGTTAGTTTCCTTCCCAGACAGAGACTGTAGCACTGCGGCACCGTTGTCCCGCTGCTCATGGATTTGCTCTACGGGCACCAGTAACGTCTCCATGGTGAGACTTGTGACTGTTTTTGGCATAGAGAATACGCCACAGGGACCTTGCCAGGCTCAGCTGTGCGGGCGGGATACTCTCGGTAGCTTGCCGGGCTCTCTGAGAGGGACGCAGGAATCGAACCCGAGTCAGCCGCGTGCAAGGCAAACGCCCTATCCACGGTGCTATCACTCCAATCCACAGAAATTTTATATATATATATCAGATCTATTTCCCCCCTCGTCCCAGGCTCTGTATTACGCCACCATGAAGACACACACACCCGCAGAGACCTTCTGAAGATCAGGAGACACTTTGAAATTCTATCTCGTGTTGAAAGAATTTCCCACTTCTCCCGAAGTCACCCGACAGAAAAGGACCAAGCAAGGGGGAGTCCCTCCTAACTCCTCCCTCCGCTGACCCTGCAGAGTCAGGCACTGACTGCAGGGCGGTCACCCTCCGAGCCCAAAAGCAGAAATCCTTGCCCGGTAAACAGTTTACGGAGGGTGACTTAGGTCACTGCTGCGCCCCCCCCCCGGGACTCGGAGCAGGAAACTGTGGGGTTGGCCCTGTGACGTCAGCGTGGGGGGTGGCGGAGAACTTTCTGATCAATTCACGAGTGCAAGAAATACATAACCTGGCGAAATCTAACGCGTGCCCGTGAGAACTCCGACCCTGGACCGAGGGGAGGGGGAGGGTCTCCCAGCACGAGAGGGGCCAGTGCTCAGGGTCGCTGCGGGGCCACACTGTCCAGAGAGCCAGTGAGAGCTTTCCCCGAAAGCCCGAGAACAGAGGGGGCGGCTCTCTGGAGAACCCAGAGGCAGGAAGTTCTTTTGTTGTTGTTGTTTTGTTTTTTTATTTTATAAGGTAGCTCATGGGCTGGAGCGATAGCACAGCTGGTAGGGCGTTTGCCCTGCACTTGGCTGACCTGGATTTGATTCCTCCGCCCCTCTCGGAGAGCCCGGCAAGCTACCAAGAGTATCCCGCCCGCACGGCAAGCTCCCCGTGGCGTATTCGATATGCCAAAAACAGTCACAACAAGTCTCACCATGGAAACGTTACTGGCGCCCGCTCGAGCCAATCGATGAGCAACGGGATGATAGTCCTGCGGTGCTACAAGGTGGTTCACAATATTTGGTTACCGTTAATATTCACACACCAACCCCCCCACCACGACACCTTCCCAACACCAAACCGGGGATGTTTCCATCCCAAGCCCCAAGCCCTGTCCCAAAGCACGACCTAAATAATATATTTTGTGTTGTCTGTTATGGAAAACCCCTGAAAATGCTGCAGAAAAGTATCCATAGAGGAGACAGCGTGAAGATTGTTCTATTCTGTCAGGGGCCATTAAGACATTCTCTAAAATATCACTAACATGCTGTTAAAGGTTGAGTGATGTGAGCTTTCATGTATATCTATATCTAAAACTATATTTATGCAGGAAATTAAATATGTATGTATGCTGCAGGCTGACTTTAGGTTGACCTTGTGACCTCCCACTACTTTTTAAAAAATTTATTTATTTTTTAAATTAAAAAAAATTTAAATTAGTGAGTCACAGTGAGGGGGCAGTTACAGATTCAGACATTTTGTGCTTGTTTTTCCCTCATGCAGTGTTCGAGAGCCCATCCCTCCACCAGTGTCCATTCTCCACCACTTATGAACCCAGTATCCCTCCCACCCCCCAACCCCATCCCCCCCACCCTGCCTCTGTGGCAGGGCATTCCAATTTGTTCTCTCTCTCTCCTTTTGGGTGTTGTGGTCTGCAACAGGGGTATTGAGTGGGCATCATGTTCGGTCACTAGTCCACTTTCAGCACGCATTTCCCTTACCACACGGGATCTCCACTCACAATTTACTTGGTGTTCCCTTCTCCATTCGGTATGACTTTCCCCCAGCGTGTGAGGCCAAGTTCCAAGCCATGGAGCCAACCTCCTGGTGTTATATACTACTATTCTTGTGTATTAGTCTCCTACTCTGTTGTTCTATATTCCACAGATGAGTGCAATCTTTCTATGTCTGTCCCTCTCTTTCTGGCTCATTTCACTTAGCATGATACTTTCCATGTTGATCCACTTATATGCAAAGTTCATGACTTCATCTTTTATAACAGCTGCATAGTATTCCATTGTATAGATAGATGTACTAGGGTTTCTTTAACCAGTCATCTGTTCTTGAGCACTCGAGTTTTTTCCAGGTTCTGGCTATTGTAAACAGTGCCGCGATGAACATATAAGTGCAGATGTCATTTTGACTATGCTTTTTTGTTTCTCCAGGGTATATTCCCAGAAGTCTCCCACTGCTTTTGGGCCAGG
Organism: Sorex araneus; assembly: GCF_027595985.1. Lineage (NCBI taxonomy): Eukaryota > Metazoa > Chordata > Mammalia > Eulipotyphla > Soricidae > Sorex > Sorex araneus. The sequence continues at coordinate 898,934 of NC_073303.1, forward strand.
CTGGGACTCCACGCAGGCCTGTTTTCACTCGGGGTGCCTCAGAGGGGGGCGGGTGAGAACCCTCCTTGCCCCAAGGGACCCAGCCCTCGCAGTCAACCTCCATTATAAGTCGAAACATTATAAGACACTTCCTACTCATTTTCCATAATTATCACACCATATTTGATGGAGTTCAATCAGTAGGCAACAAATCATAGAGTAATGTATATATATACATATATATGATAGTGATGACGATGAGTGATATATATATACACATATATGACAGTGATGATGATAGTGATATATATACATATATGTATATATAGAGAGGTATATATGTACCTCTCGGAGAGCCTGGCAAGCTACGGAGAGTATCCCGCCTGCACGGGCAGAGCCTGGCAAGCTCCCCGTGGCGTATTCGATGTGCCAAAAACAGTAACCATAGGTCTCATTCCCCTGACCCTGAAAGAGCCTCCAAATGTTGGGAAAGACGAGTAGGGAGAGGCTGCTAAAATCTCAGGGCGGGGAGGAATAGAGACGTTACTGGTGCCCGCTCGAGTAAGTTGAGGAGCAACGGGATGACAGTGACAGTGACAATTACACATATGTGCCTGTATTTCTCTCTGTGATTGTTGCCTGCTCTTTGAGCCCCGTCACCTGTGGGGTGGCACTTTTGGAGAACGGGCGGGGAGCGTCCTATTACGTGACACGCGGCCGCCAGTGCGGAGGCAGGAGGTCCTGCCAGAGTGCTCAGCCCTACAGCCCCTCCCGGCGCCGGCTCTGCCTGTCCCTGCTCTCACCCCCTGGGCCGGCCGCTTCCCTGGAGCCACTGGGCACCGGGTCACACTCTGTGCCCGGCGGAATCTCTGGGGAGAGGCCAGAGCTCGGCGCCCGTCGCCCGGGAATGGGGCAGGCGGGCTGGGCCTGCGACAGGGTCCAGGGTCACTGCTGTGTCGCCAGCCTCAGTGGACTCTGTGGGCGCGTGACCCAGTGCCGGGTTCACCGAGAGAGAGCTGGCTCCGCCCCGTTTCAGGACAGCGGCTCCAAAGCCCCCGGGGCCCTCGACCTTGGGCGGAAAAAGGGGCTTGTTCTGTGCAGGCTCCCCACCAGGGCGCGGGGTGCAGTGCAGCTCAGTCGGGACCTCCCCGCCGGGGCGCGGGGTGCAGTGCAGCTCAGTCGGGACCCTCCCCGCCGGGGCGCGGGGTGCAGTGCAGCTCAGTCGGGACCCTCCCCACCAGGGCGCGGGGTGCAGTGCAGCTCAGTCGGGACCCTCCCCGCCGGGGCGCGGGGTGCAGTGCAGCTCAGTCGGGACCTCCCCGCCGGGGCGCGGGGTGCAGTGCAGCTCAGTCGGGACCCTCCCCACCGCGGCGTGGGGTGCAGTGCAGCTCAGTCGGGACCCTCCCCACCAGGGCGCGGGGTGCAGTGCAGCTCAGTCGGGACCCTCCCCGCCGGGGCGCGGGGTGCAGTGCAGCTCAGTCGGGACCTCCCCGCCGGGGCGCGGGGTGCAGTGCAGCTCAGTCGGGACCCTCCCCGCCGGGGCGCGGGGTGCAGTGCAGCTCAGTCGGGACCTCCCCGCCGGGGCGCGGGGTGCAGTGCAGCTCAGTCGGAACTCCCCGCCGGGGCGCGGGGTGCAGTGCAGCTCGGACCCGGCTCTCGAGCCACCAACGCCCCACGCGAGCCACCTGGGCCTGTCTCCAATGCAGCCCACGGCGTGACTCCCAGGGGGCTCCACTCCGGGAGAGCCGGCGCCAGCCCCCTCCGCCTGGGCTGGAGCTCACTGGCCTGGGGGTCGGCTGCCTCATGCGGTGGACGGGCTCCACCTCTGGGGACTGCAGTGACCACAGCCCTGCCAGAGGAGCGTTTCGCAGGCAAGAGCGACCTTTATTCCTTAAAGTTCTACACTAGGCCTGTCTTCCTCCCTCCCTCCCTCCCTCCCTCCCCCTTCCTTCCCTCCCCCTTCCTTCCCTCCCCTTCCTTCCCTCCCCTTTCTTCCTTCCTTCCTTCCTTCCTTCCTTCCTTCCTTCCTTCCTTCCTTCCTTCCTTCCTTCCTTCCTTCCTTCCTTCCTTCCTTCCTTCCTTCCTTCCTTCTTTCTTTCTTTCTTTCTTTCTTTCTTTCTTTCTTTCTTTCTTTCTTTCTTTCCTTTTTTCTTTTTCCTTCCTTCCTTCCTTCTTTCTTCTTTATTTCTTTTTTCTTCCTTCCTTCCTCCCTTCCTCCTCCTTCCCTCCCTCCCTCCCTCCTTCCTTCCTTCCTTCCTTCCTTCCTTCCTTCCTTCCTTCCTTCCTTCCTTCCTTCCTTCCTTCCTTCCTCCTCCCTCCCTCCCTCCCTCCCTCCTTCCTTCCTTCCTCCCTTCCTCCCTCCCTCCCTCTTTCTTTCTTTCTTTCTTTCTTCTTTCTTTCTTTCTTTCTTTCTTTCTTTCTTTCTTTCTTTCTTTCTTTCTTTCTTTCTTTCTTCTTTCTTTCTTTCTTTCTTTCTTTCTTTCTTTCTTTTTTGTTCCTTCCTTCCTTCCTTCCTTCTTTCCTTCCTCCCTTTTATGTGCAGCTCAGTCGGACCCTCCCCGCCGGGGCGCGGGGTGCAGTGCAGCTCAGTCGGGACCTCCCCGCCTGAATCCTCCTTTTATCTTTCTCCCTTCTTTCTTTTGCTTTTTGGGTCACACCCAGTGATGCTCAGGGGTTCCTCCTGGCTCTGCACTCAGGAATCACTCCTGGCGGTGCTTGGGGACCATGTGGGATGCCGGGAATTGAACCCGGGTCTGCCGCGTGCCAGGCAAAGGCCCTCCCCGCCGTACTATCGCTCTGGCTCCAAGACGTTTCTATCCCGTGGGAGAGAAACTGCATCTCATTGCCTCTGGGCACTCTACTCTATTGATTCTAGGCGAGTCCTCGTGGTGCCGGTGGTCCCTGGGAGAAGGTGGGCGCCCTGTTTGATCCAGCAGGTGCGCCAGGCCCCCTGAGGAAGGGCCATCTCAGGTCCTGTCTCACTCCCCAGAGCCCTGCAGGAACTCGCCAAGGGTGGGAAATTAGGCAGGACCCACGCTGGCTCCTCTCCCACTCACCCTTCTCATTTCTCTCCCGTCAGCTTTGAGGAGGCTGGGAGTGGGGTTAACTCCTCGACTGTTCTATCAAATGTTAGGCTTCCGTACACATACTTGTGTATATATGAACAACTGTTTTTTAATAACCTGCCAAAAAGCTATAATCTTCCATTGTGGCTCCCCTGGGATTTAATTAGAATGGTTTTCCACAGCCTGACATGTTTATGGGGCATAGGTAAAGAGACAGTTCATAAAACTGTCAATTTCCTGAGAAATTAAAGAAAAATTGGGCTCCTTAGTGCTTCGGCAATTCTGTGCTGCTGATCCGAGGCTTGCAAGCAATGAAATCAGAGGAAACGTAACAAGATCCTGATGCATTAGATATGGGCGGGTTAAAAATAATGTACAAGGGCATTTGTCAATTTGAATGCATAAAAAGGCAAGTGGAAAAAAACCGGGCACACGGTGCAGTGGGCCGGCTGGCGGGTGTGTGGGGACGGGCTGAGCTGACGCGTGTCTTCCGTGGGGCAGATTGTGAGTTTGCTTCAGAGACAGGACGAGGAAGTGGGTCCTGGTGAGGCTGGGGGTTCTCCCCGGGGCTGCCAAGGTGACGTGCACGGTCACCGGCGGAGCTTTCTAGAAAGTCTCCTTCTTCCAAGACGGCCCTGCGGAGACCGGGCTCGGCCGGGTCACGTGTCCTGGCGGGGGCTTCGTAAGCACCGCCCCTTGCTGCTCTGGTGTCTGCGGGGCGGGTGGGTGAGGGTCAGCTGTGAGGGGAGGGCGGAGGCGAGCAGGGACCCAGGGACCGGGCTTGGACAGGATGTTCGCACCCCTTGCGGGGCAGAGCCGACAGTCCCGGGGAGTCCTTCATCTCGGGACTGCGCCGGGAACGCTGAGTAGCCCTTGCACGCCCCTCCCAGGCCCCTGCTGGAGGCGGTGCCGTGGACGTCCACCCGGAGCCGCGGGAAGGCCGAGGCCGGAGCCCGGCTCTCACCTCGTCACCTGGGCCCGGGATCAGGACCAACGACCAAGCAGTGGGGAGGGGCGGCAGGGGGACCGGACGCCAAGAGACACAGGGACAGTGGTGGCGGGGCCGGGGCGGGCGGGGGGAGCGGAGCCCTGGTCTCGCACATGGGGGATGTGAACTTTGACACGGTTCTGACCACTGACTAAAGCCAGGTCAGGATCGACTTGTTTCTTTCCGGCAGAATTGTCCAGGGCCGATTCGGAGGAAGCAGGAATCCTTCCCCGCCCAGCCCGAGATGGGGGGTCTGCGTTCCCCAGGGTCACCTCACAGAGCCCTGAGCGGGCAGCTGGGTCCAGGGGACTAGGGGACGCCTCACTCTGCCCCCCCGCCCGCCCCGGGCTGGGGCTCAGAGAATCAAACGCCTCTGCAGGCGGGCGGCCTTTGCACCCTGGGCCACCCCCGGCCACCCCTGCCCTGCGGCCCCCCCCGGCCACCCCCACCCTGTGGCCACCCCCGGCCACCCCCACCCTGCGGCCACCCACGCCACCCCCGCCCTGTGGCCACTCACGGCCACCCCTGCCCTGTGGCCACTCACGGCCACCCCTGCCCTGTGGCCACTCACGGCCACCCCCGCCCTGTGGCCACCCACGGCCACCCCCGCCCTGTGGCCACCCACGGCCACCCCCGCCCTGTGGCCACTCACGGCCACCCCCACCCTGTGGCCACCCACGGCCACCCCCGCCCTGTGGCCACCCACGGCCACCCCCCGCCCTGCGCGTTCTCCGTTCACTCGGCCGCGGGCTGTCGGGCTCAGCGCTGGCCCCAGACACGGACACAGACACGGACCCCCCCGCACGGTGGGCTTTGGCGTCAGGCGGACTTAGAAGCTGCCTCTTCCCGTGGCGTGATCAGGTCTCACCTGTGTGAGGGTGAGACTGATGCCAGGCCGGGCTGCAGCCCACGGGAAGTCCCGGCGAGGCCTCGGCTTCTGTCTCCCCGGAGCGGGACTTGCAGTTCCCGAGAAACTCCCAGTGGAGTCATTTGCCGAGATAAGGAACTGGGCCTGGCGGGTCAGGGCGGGTCAGGGTGGGTCACTGCACCCTCTTTATGTTGCTCACCATTGTCCACTCGCTGACCGCTGCTGTCATAGGGCCAGGACGTGGACTGTTCTAAACTCTGAGCCCTGTAGAAACCGCGTGTGATTGAGTTGGGGTCCGGGTCAAGACTCCGCTGCCTTGGACGAGACTCGGACCCTGGCGTGGGCTAGCGCTGGCTCGGGCCAGTAATAAAGTTCCTTTGCGTTTGCGTGACTGTGTGTGGACTCGGCCTCTCCGCAACTGGGGACCTGACACTCGGGCACAACCCTTGGTCAGCCAGGTCCACGCCAGGAAGAAAGAGGCGACGAGGTGCCTGCTCTGGGCTGGGCCCGTGCTGAGAAGCTGTTTATCCCCTTCCCGTCCCCGGCGCCTGCTCTGGGCTGGGCCCGTGCTGAGAAACTGTTTATCCCCTTCCCGTCCCCTGCGGCTGAATCCATAGCAGGCGAATGCGCAGTGAGATACAAAAGCTCAACTCGCCGGATTAATTAGTAAGTGCTCACCTGGTCTGTAGGGGACGTTGACGGGTTCCGCCCGGGAGGCCGCGAGAGCTTTGCGGGATGCTCTAGGGAGGGTAGGACACGGCGAGACGACACCGGGGGAAGGAAGAAACGGTTTGTCACGGACTCCAGGGCCAACCCACGTTCCGCATCAAGGTTGGGTCTGAGCGACTGTGTGTGACCCAGCGGTCAGCAGATGGCTGGGGGTGTGGCCAAGAGCAGCCTCATCCTCACGGACCCCCCCACCCCCCGCCTCCCCTCAGCGTGTCCATGAACGTGCAGCGTCTGAACCCCCAGCCCGCCCGGCAGAGACGGGCCAGGAGACGCCGCCTGCTTCCCAGCAGACGCCGACGTGTCCTATTTACCCAGAATCAGTGTTGCCGGCCGGCTCTGTCCTCCCAAACGTGTCACTGTCACGGAACACTCGCTGTGGAGTCGCGTTGCCCTGAATCAAGTTCTGAGCTGTGTCGAGGTCTGAGTCGTGCTACAGCTGCCGTGGCCTGACCCGGGGATTTCCCGGCCTGGGGGTTGCCCACCCTTGCTCCTGGCGGCGAACCCCCCAGCACTGCCAGTCTCGAGTGCAAGAAGGAGAGAAACTGTCAGCAGAAGGTGTAAGGCTGGCGGGGCAAATCCACCCGTCCTTGAGCTGCGTCCGTGACACGGTGCCAGTGAGCTGTCGGGAGGAATTTGGGGAGCGGGAGTGGGGAGGGTTGTCAAGTCTTCTGGCAGAACATGGGCCCGAATGCAAAGAAATTAGATTTTTGTATGCCATGGAGGGCCCCGTGGAGGGAGAAGGGCAGCAAAGCATTTCCTAGCAACAACGCGGCGCGATTTCACAAGGCACGGGGTCCGTCAACACGAGGGTGAACTCCAGCGCTAAGTGCCTCGTAATTATAGTCTGTGTAAAAGCATAATTAATGCAGCGCTCCACTTACAGTTTTATAATGATTAATAATAATAATGGTGTAGTGTACTGTGGTTTCTCAGACCATCTGAGAGTCTAAAAATTATTCATAATCATTAACTAATTAAAACCCTTAAGAGGGCAGGGTAAGAGGGAGACTCAGAACTCCACACTCTGGTGAGAAGTAGGTCTGAGCGTCTTGGGGAAGGGTCGGAGAGTGTGTGACTGTCAGATGGGGCACGCGTGTCCTGTCCCGGCAGCCCCAGCCTGCTCTCAGCGCCATCTCTCGGGGAGAGGAAGGGTCGAGGCCTTTTCAGCAGCACGTCTGGCTTCAGGAGACGAGGTGCGATGGTGATGAAAATGCCCTGCGCCATGGCTCGGGCTGACAGAGGTCACATCCGCGTCATTTGTAACTCCGAGGCCGCCTACGCCTGGGTCTCCCCCTGAGCCCCAGGAGCGAACCCGCCTTGTGATGGCGAGAGTTTCCCCTGGCCCTCAGCCAGCGGCTCCACTTTTTCGACGTGGCTCTGTGATAGACAAGGTGTTTGATTATTAGAGTAACTAAAGATAGAGCTGTCGGGAATGTCTTTCAGCATTAAAAATACATCGTTCCTGGGCGCAGGGCCCTTGCTCACTCTGACGTGTGCCTTTGACTTCAGATGTTATTATTGAATCTGGAATCTCCACTGCTTTGCATTATTCTAAAGTATGGGCTGTGGAAAGGCGATATCGTGTGTGAAAGTAAAATATTTAAAATTTTGAACTTGAGATGTCTGAATTATTTATAGGCCCGAACGGCTGGAGCTTGGCGTTTAGTGTCTGAATTCTGTGCGATGGCCTTCTTACGCCCCGCTATTCCACGCTGAGGAGAAGCGCGGGAGGAGTGTATATTCATGATGATCCAGTGAGTAAAAGAAGCTGCAGGAAGAAAGCATGTTTGATTATGCTTAGTTTTCTCCCGTGTGTCTGAACTCTGCGTCTCACGTTCCCGCTTCTGTTATCTGTAGAATCCAACCTGGAGTTTAACGCACTAGGCTGCTGTTCCCCTGTATTTTTTTTTCTTTTTGGGTCACACCCGGCAATGCACATGGGTTGCTCCTGGCTCTGCACTCAGGAATCACCCCTGGCGATGCTCAGGGGACCATATGGGATGCTGGGAATCGAACCCAGGTCAGCCGCGTGCAAGGCAAACGCCCTCCCCTCTGTGCTATCGCTCCAGCCCTCCCCTGTATGTTTTGTTGGGCCGTTTCCCCCAAAGCTCCAGATCGCCCTGTTGTTCTTCCCAGGCCAATGTCGCTCTGTACCACCTTGGTGTCGCTCCCCTAGAAACCCCCAGGCCAGCTATGGCGTCGTCTGTCCCTGGCAAGCCACAAGCTCTGGAGGGGCGACATCTGCGGGCCGAGGACGTTGGGCTTTTATTTCCTGTCTCGTTGTTTGCGTCGTGGGGCCTCATGACTCTCTTCCCAGTTACTCGACCACTGCTTGGCTTGTCCGGCTTCAGAAAGTGGAGAAAAGATGATCTCTCGCCCACGTACATGATAGTACATGACACATAGACACGACACGCGTGCCGTGGTGGAGACGAGAAATCGATGGTTGCATGAATAGAGTCAAGCAGAGGACAAGGAAGCCAAAGGGAGGTGTGCGGAGGACTCCGGGGGCACGGGGGGCTGTGTGCGGGTCGGGGGCGGCTGGCGTTGTCTGGCAGGCTGCACGGGAAGCAGCTGCACCCGGAAATCTTCTGGAAGCGTTCAGCCTTCCCCCGGCTCGCCGAGCGCTGGGCTGTGTCCCAAGAATCGGCCCCTCGAGTGGGGTCCTGGCTTCCTCCTCCTGCTGGATGCGGGAGCTGGGATGCGCGGAGATGTGCCCCTGGCCTGGGATTCGGGTATCCGGATCCTGGAGGGAACACGGCACACAGGCCCGGGCCGAGCAGAAACAGCGTTTCCCGCACTCCCTGGCGCCGCGGAGACGAGAGCAATGAATCCCAAACTCCCCGGCCGGACAGGTCATCTCCCGGCGCGCGTTGCCCGGGGCACCCTGCGGATGGCCGCTGAGAGCCATATTTCATCTGCTCTCCAATGTTTGCAGCTAAAGGGCCACATTTTAGGGCTGAAATCTCCTCCACACAACCAACCCGACCAGCTTCGACTGCCTATAAAAAAAAATCCATCAGAATTTGCTCGAATTTACTGCGAGAATGGCCTTCTGCCTGTGAGTTACAGAGGACGCGGGGCCCGGCTTTATCAACTATCCAAGGAAGGCCGTAAATTCAGGTCATTATCTCAGCGTGCAGGAAAAGTCATTAACAGGCCGGGGAGGGGCGTGGGGGTCCGAGTCACCAGCAGGAGATTCTCAGAGAGTCCGTGCGAGACCCCCGGAAGGGTGGTGTGAGAATCGGGGGGAAGCCCCAGTGAGGGTTGCCCCGGACGCAGACCCGAGGCTGCCCACGGACGGCGGGTCCTGAGGACCGTCCCCGTGGCCGAGAGCAGGTGTGGCAGAGGAAATGCCGACGGTCACTGCCCCCTGCTCAGCCCCACGCTGACCTGGCCGTGCGGCTCTCGCTCTGCGGGCGGCTGGACAGGCTTCCTGGCCCCGGTCAGGGGAAGCACATCTGGGCTGTATTTGCTGGCAAAGGCCCCGTCCTGCCCCCAGGAGCTCAGCCTCCCTTGCCCCTGCTGGGCCCGCTGGCTCTCCCGGCCGTGCTCTCTGCTCCTGCCCAACCCAGGTCTCCCTCAGCGACGCCTCCTCCAGGCTGTCTCTCGTGTCTCCTCCTCCCGCAGGGCAGCCCGAGAACTCCACGCACATCGGCCACCGCCTGCTACGTGGCCTCGGAAAATACTGGCTTTTTCAAAGCATTTTATTATGATGAATTGACCACTGATGCTGACCTATTCATTCTTCCATTCCTCAGAATGAATGAATGAACGAATGGATGAATGCTACATGATCATCATGTAAGGTCTCGTAAATATATTTTAAATTCAATGTGTTCATATTTTGTTGAGAATATTTACATCTATTCTTAGAGAGTATTTGAGTCGTGGGATACCATGAAGATGCAAGGGAGGAGAAATCAGGCCGTCAGCGGCAGCGTGCATGGAGCTGGGGGGATTCCTACCAACCCAGAGACCGACACAGGGAGATCTCACTTACCATGGGACAGCGGCTAACAGGACAGGAGGGGCAGGGTGTCCCAGGGAGGGGTCCCTCGGTCACAGGGCAGAGAAGGACAGAGAAGGAAGTAAATCAAGGGGGAGGAGAGAAGAGTCGGACAAGGTCACGGTCACGGGTGAAGTGGTGCCACGTCAACATATCTGCGCCCCGGGATCGCCCAACCACAACAACCAAACTCGGAAGTGGGTCCACGTGGGAGGCAGGTCGGGGCTGGGAGGGAAAGCGGGGACACTGGTGACGGGCTTGGGGCTGGGCCGTGGTGTGCTGGACCCAACTCCGAGTAACTGTGAATCACGGTGCCCTCACGGAGCCCCATAAGGCCAGACCCTGCGATTGGGTGGGGCGTGATCTCTGAAGTCGCTTTCCCTGGAAATCGAGTTACGTAAAACTACTTGGGGTTGGCTCCGGAACATCCTCTGTAATCTGGAGTCTGTTGCTTGCATGCTGTAATGTGCTTCAGCAGGTCCGTGAACTTTCTCTAAACCTGGGGCCTGAACGGGTTTGCTCTGTGCCTCTTCTCAGGCGATGCCTTCCGGGGGATCCTACTCTCCGGAAGGAGGCGGAGGGCGCGTGAGCGTCTCCTGATTCTGGAGCCACGTGAGTAGATCCAGAAGGAAGGAGTCGGGCAGTGAGCATCCTGCCTCCTGTGAAGACAATAAGGGTTCACTTCCCGCCAGGATTTTAACCCTGAAGAGCGTATAAGAGCAATAATAAAACCGTGCGGAGGGTGGCCTGCTTTGTGTTAGTCGACTAGGGCCACTAGTTCTAAATAATGTTATGAGAGTAAAACATTTTTTCCTTTGGATTAAATTCTAAATAACTTCTGTGTTTGCAGGTAAACACAGGAACTCCAGTTGAGAACTCATTGTAATTACAGATTTTATTTAAAGTTCTTTTTTTTTAAAGTAAGATATAACATTTTTATTTTTTATATATTTTTTTGCTTTTTATTAAAAAATTTTTTTATTAGAGAATCACTGTGATGTACAGTTACAAACTTATGAACTTCTGTGTTTGCATTTCACTCATACAGGGATCGTTTACCCATCCCTCCACCAGTGCCCATTCTCCTCCACCCATGATCCCAGCGTCCCTCCCACCACCCCCACCCCATCCCCCACCCCCCACCCTGCCTCTGTGGCAGGGCATTCCCTTCTGCTCTCTCTCCTGTTGGGTGTTGCAGTTTGCAGTAGAGGCACTGAGTGGCCTTCATGTTCTGGCTCTCCGAGAATGCCCTGCTGTCACTAGTAAGACTCAACGCCTACGTATTGAATGAGCCCAGGGATCCTTCTGGAAGCATTTTCTCCTTTTGGGACATGAGCGGAGAGAAGTCCCGTTTCACAGGTAGGTTTTCCTTGGAGGTCGCTCTGTCAGGATTTGGACGCACTGGGGCTGCTGGGGGCGCGGGAGGGGGTCCTGGCCCCCGAGGCGGTGCGTGCTTCTGCTTCATTCGGGATCGGCAGGTCATTCGTCACGGGGGTCTGCAGGGTGTGAGCTACCTAGAACCGTGAGTTATCTTTCCTTTAAAATTTAAAAGTCTGAGGAAGAGGGTGAATTATAAGGTGCTAGCATTTTATTTGGCAAGTGCAAATTTTACTCTATCCACCACATTTTAGTTTACTTGATTTACATATGAAAGCAAAATGGAATCTTTCTGCTTTTAATTCATTTAAAACTAAGCATGTTTATAGGAAAGTCAAAAAAAGCCTTGATTTTTCCTCCTTATTTACTAGTTTTCAAGATGAAGAGTCGACTCGCAGACCCATCAAAGGTAACTGATAGTTTGGTTTATTTTTGGCGCAGGTCTTAGTGAGCTCACTGATTTACATATATTTTGTAACGCATTTGATCAGTTGCAATCAATTATTTTTCGGTTGTTCGTATGAGGCTGGTGGGGGCGGTGGCGTCCAGCTCACTCCTTCCCGGACGAGCCGAAGGTCTCTCGTGGCTCTCCATGCTCAGGCCCAGGAGGCTCTTCCTGCTCCTTCGTGTGGGATGCCAGGACTCTCTCCTCTGGAGGCTTGGCGTCACTCGTCCCTCCGAAGAGCACGCGTGTCCTGTAGCACGTCTGCAGCGGGCTGTGTGCTGAGTGCCGGTGCGTGGTGCTGGCATGCCGTTTTGGGCATGTCCAGTAGAGAGCACTAGGATAAAAATAAGCAAACATTTAAAAATCAGAAGCAGAATGTGCAGAAGGTGCTGCTGAGATTTCCAAGTCAAATCCAGGGTTCCAGGATTTTCACTTGCCTTCATCAATATTTTATCTCCCACTTACAATGAAAATTCCGGTTCCCAATAATGCCAGCAAAACACCGATTTGCCTTATTACATAATTCATGCCCACTAGCCTCGGAGTAGCAATCCCCACAGTGCCACCCGCTCTGATGGCGGAGGGCGGCTTCTCCCTGGCGACGTCTGTCTGTCCTCCTAGAGGTAGAGGCTGGCAGAGCCGAGTTTAGAGCCCCTTGGAAAGACCCTTCCTCTGCTGCGTTACTTGCTATGCATTTAAATTCCCGGCTTGCACTTGGCTTTAGATTACCCTTTTGAATGTTTAATTTTTGTTTGTGATTGTCTCTGCAATTTACATGGTTCCCAAGTAGATTGAACCGAGCGAGGCATGTTCACACAAGTCCTGTTTTGCTCCCTTCCCCTGTACCTTTAGACCTTCCCTGTGAAAGAGTCAGGCCCGTCCTTCCATTGTGGGACAGCCGCTGGCATACGCCTCCATGTGAAATATTTACAAATGCAATCAGTGGCATATGATACAAACTTTTCTAAACCTTAGGCTCTCTTATTGCATATGTCGTTGCTAACATAAGGGCAATGATAGCTACTTTGAAAGTTTCAAATAAAATAACATACACAAATGTGCTCATTATAGTTTGTGGTAGAGCGTGAAGATATTAACTATTTGAATAATTTCCCATCCATCCATCCATCCATCCATCCATCCATCCATCCATCCATCCATCCATCTGCCCGTCCATGCATCCGTTGTTTATTTCATTATTACTTTACCAAGAATTCAAAATTACTTTGTAGAGTGAAAACAAAGCCTTGGGATCATGTTTATTATGACAAAACGAAATTATATATTTTTCTAACTGTGTGATCCTGGAAAATCTACTTAACCTGTCTCATGCTCTGGAAGTTCAAGTAAACACTTGTATTAAAAGCTCCCCTTCCTGTAGGTCGTCTTGTCATTTCACTTTTCTTTTTCTTCACAAAAAACAAATGCATTTTATCCCCAGAAAAAGGTCTGAGCTCAGCCAAGCTAAGGGGCTCCCCGACTCCCGCTGGCTCGGGAAGGCGCTTTCCCGGCCTGGCCTGGCCCCAGGTGGAAACGCCACGGAACGGAGAGTCGAAAGGTTTCAGCTGCAGGGTTGACTTCTTACATAAAATATGAAAACATTTTGGTTAAAACAGGGTGAAAGGGACTTGCCTTCAAAATCAAATTTGCTGAACCGTAAAGCATTATATTGTTTGCACCTTTATTTTTCACTTTATCTTTTCTTCCTCACTTCACGATAAAAATGAGAACCTTCACTTCTCTATCTTGACAAAATTACCTTTCTTTGACATTCAATATTCAAGAGAGGTATATTTGTTTTTAATCCACTTTTTTTCTTCTACAGTCTATCATAGGATATTGAAGCCATCCCACTTTTGCAAATAAATCAATAAATTTAAAGAAACGCCAATCCACATCTCCAAAATACACTTTATTGAAACTTGATAAGTGAATTATAAACGTTTTATGAAGGACACAAAGTATAGAAGTAGGCTAGAGAAAATCTCAAAGAGGAATGAGGGCAAACTTTTCCTAGAGTTGCCAAAATGTAATATAGCACTCCAGTAAATACGATTATGCGGCCGGGGCGGGAAGCGGCCGTAGATCAGCAGAGCAGCCCGGCTTCCGGGAGGGAGACAATGGTGCCGATAAACAACACATCTGGAGTCAACAGTAAAGTAATTTCATGAACGATATCGGGATAATTGAACACACGAAGGCCTAAAGATAAGAGAAACTTAACTTACGATATTCACAAAGGCTGGACTTTTACTGTTAAAATTAGGGAGCAATGGAAGCAGAGTACACACCTGCAATCAAGATCACAGTCCTCCGTGCCGTTAGTGTGGTGCTCAGGAGTCAGACAGGGCCGTCGGGGGGGGGAGGGGGAGGAGCTTTTGTTTTATATTCCAACTTTTTGTATCTGTGCAATATTAATTTTTTGGAGTATTTTTCTAATTGTGTGACAGCGGCCTGAAGGGGCTGGAGAAATAGGTCGGCAGTAAGACCCTCGCTCTGCTCTCAGAACCCGGAACCCGGCTCCACTCCGGGGCCACTCACGGTCCCCAGGCTCCCAGGGAGTGATCCCGAGCACAGAGCTGGGAGCAAGCCCTGAGCACTGCCAGGCGGGTTCCCAAAGCAAAACAAAACAAAACATAGCAGCCGAAAGCATGCACGCACGCGCACACACATTCACACACACTCGCACACACACTCACACACACTCACACACACACACACTCACATATACACACTCCAACACACTCACACACATTCGACACACTCTCACATACACACTTGCACACACACTCACACTCTCCCTCACACATACACACACTCTCCCACACACACTCCCACACACACTCACATATACACACTCCAACACACTCACACAAGATTCACACACTCCCTCACACACACTCGCACACACACTCACACACTCCCTCACACACTTGCACACACACTTTCACGCACTCACTCACACACTCAAGCACACATACTCACACACACTCGCATACACACTCCAACACACACTCACACACTCACTCACACAAGACTCACACACACTCCCTCACACACACTCGCACACTCTCACGCACTCCTTCACACACTCATGCACACACACTCGCACACACTCATACATACACACTCCAACACACTCACACACTCACTCACACAAGACTCATACACACATTCTCACACACACTCACACACACATTCACACACACATTCTCACACACACTCACACACTCACAACACACACACTCACACATATACTCCCTCACATACTCACACACATTCGCCCACTCACACACATTCGCCCACTCACAAGTCATGTACTCACAAACACTCATGCATTCATGCACTCACACACATTCACACACTCACACACAGCCTCACACACACACTCACACACTCTCATACACACAGCCTCGTCAGGCTGCACGCTGCTGGCAAACATTGATTCTCTCTGGGACTGAGCACTGAGTTTTCTGTCTCCTACACGGAGTCCCACTGGAATCACGTGAGGAAGAGTTTCGCCCGTGAGCCGTGGGCCACGCGCCTCGGAGGGCACGAGAGTGGGGTGAACGATAAATAAGTCGGGCGTCCTGGCTCACGGTCACCAGGTGGCAGCTGCCAAGCCGGTGCCCCGGTGGGTACCCGGGTCCCCCCACCACGGCCCACGGCCACACACCGTCCCACACGCCAGTTCCCTTGGTCACGGCTTGGCTGTGACCCCTGGGGATTGGCTGATCCCTCTTCTCTTCCCTCCCTCCCTCCCATCCTCCCTCCCTCCTTCCCTCCCTCCCTCCCTCCCTCCCCCCTCCCTCCCTCCCTCCTTCCTTCCTTCCTTCCTTCCTTCCTTCCTTCCTTCCTTCCTTCCTTCCTTCCTTCCTTCCTTCCTTCCTTCCTTCCTTCCTTCCTTCCTTCCTTCCTTCCTCCCTCCCTCCCTCCCTC